>NW_003546918.1:36511-40416 GCF_000090795.2 Amphimedon queenslandica
TTTCCTATCTTTCTTTGCTGCCAATGATAACTTTTTTTAGGTGCACAACTGTCTGAAATAACTATGTAAATTGGTGTTAATTGTACTTATGTAGAAAACAAATCATGCCCTTACAACATAGAATGTTACAACTACCTGCAGTCACTGGACCACCTGGAATACCCGGTTCACAAGCTGCACGGGATGATGAAGCATCATTTCTCAATTTTCAAAATTGGCTGATGCAACTAGTTTTAAGCCATTCCCGTGACTCAGTGGTTAAACTAGGAAATGGGACAGGGATACCATGTCTCTTTCATAAATTGTCACACGAAAATCACAGTGCTATAGAAGGTATTTTGTTCCATTTATTTGTTCTGCAAAGGCAGATATTGGAACATGGAGTTGATACCCATTGAGCTGCATCTATTTTTCCGTAGAAGGATCTGGAGTTGGATCATTGTCAATGATTCATAAATCATTGGGACCTTTCTTAAGTGACAGTTACTAATTGCAGTAATACTATTAAAAGTCTTTGAATAACAATTATGATGATTTTTACTTGTATATGATTCTGTGTCAAGTTTAGCAATATTAAAATTTAAAGAACAAAGCAAAACTGTGTCCGAGCTCTCTTTTACACTCAGTGTCTAGCGATTTCTCCTTAGATCTACTGATTAATTATGCATCTATGGAGTACAAAGGGTCTTTCAAATTTCAGAGACAACTGTGTATTTACACTACACCTGACTTGGTTGAGTAGTAGTATTAAAAAAGTGGACTAAGTTTTATTGCGGACTTAGTTAAATGTACAAAATTAATTATAGAACAGGTTTATGTATAAATTTAGCTAATTGAGTTTTTCAACACTAAGCATTTCAATGGGTGTGGTATTTGGGAGTGGCATAGGAACAATTTTGAGGGTACGTCATGACAAAAAGTGTCCTACCCAAATTTTGTCCGACTGGATAAAGTTTGGCTGCAATATTTTGTCCTGGGACAAAAATTTCCTGCCAAATTTTGTCCTAAGCGAATAATTTTTGTCTAGGACCCGATGATAGCTTTTACATGCAAATTTTTGTCCTCATAAGAGCATACATGTATAATGCATGTATAAAACTTTTTTTAGACTAATTTTTTTAAACAAAGTTTTTTTTACAATATATATTATTCATGACTATCAAACTCTCAGTATTTACATGAGCACTGAGTTGATATCACTTCCTTGCATAACATTTCTGATATTTCCACTGATACTTATCACTCCACACTCTAAAGGGCATAGCCACACAAGCATCATGAAACCATTCTTTACAGCCTACATATTCCACCATTCGGCCATCTTCTGGCATTCTGCACAAGCAAAAAATTTAAATAGTTGATAGCCTTTGTTGTCTTGGTCGTCGTATTTGTGATGAAGCTGGAAAGGAAGATATTGATTGCTCTTCGAAACATCTTAACAAATGCTGACGAAGTCTGTTTTGTTGATAACAGATTAAGCTTGGATCTTCTCCCATGCATTCTGATGTGGCAAATGCCAAAGCAAAGAGACCACAATCATTTGTTTCCTTTTGCCTCTGTGCATCTTTTGCACAAATAGATATTGTAGTTTCGTTACAGAAACAAATAGAAGCAATTTGCTTCTTTGTACGTGAAGTAAGATCATCATTCCCACAAGGCCGACTATCATAAACTGTGACATGGGCTGCTTCTGTAAAAAATAGTGTATTAAGTCAATAAAAAACTATGTATGCATACCTTTTGATGATACAGTAATCCAATGTTGTATGATTCAATAGGACGACAAGTAGTCACAAGAAAAAGTGCTCTGTCAAGCCAAGAAGCAGCTATTATGTGACGTGCTCTGAGAAAATCGACCTTAAGACAAAAATTTGAAAATTATTTTATCATATCAAAAAATTGCTCATACAAGTCTCTATCGATTGGTGCTTGTTGCGCATCAATGTGGCTTACCTATCTCGAGTTATGAGCCTTCGTATATAGCATATTGAGCACTCGAGATTTAGGTTGTCAATATTGTTCTCGTTCTCTCTTTCCTCTAGACATCAAGCCAACTAAGGAAGAGCCAGTTACTATTCCAGTTATGGTGTGCGTTCCCTCTTAGCCTCTGAGAACAAGGTAAACTATGGAGCTTTTACAAAACAGACTGTATGTTTTCCTTCTATTTCTACTTGTTAGGACATAGTGCCACAGACCTAGAAAAGCAAACAAAACATTTAAAACAGTTTCTTAAATTCATTTTGAAAACATATTTATCATGATAATTATTGTGAAGATATTTGCAGGTAAAGAATGTAAGGAATGATCCCTCAACATCATCAAAGATTTGAGAATACGTTAGATATTTTGTCTTCATTCCATGTAGCACAGTACATCACTTGTTGTGGTACGAGTTTGTGTCTACACTAACTTAGTAGTGTAGCATAGTGTCCTTTACTGTTATTCAGTTGTATTGTGTGATGTGTTAGGAGTACCTAATTGTATACAAGAAATGGTAATGTGTATTGTGTTCTTATTATTAGTATAACTTACCTTAAAAGTGTAGCATACTGTCCTTTACTGTTATTCAGTTGTGATGCTTGTTGTGTTAGTAATATCTAATTATATTTAAACAATGTTAATGTGTATTGTGTTAATATTAGTAAAACTTACCTTAAGCTTGGTTTACATTCGACACAAAACGCAATGCAAAAGTAAACGCAAAATTGAAATTTGACCAATTTTTCTACGCACTTTTGACCGTTTCGTCGAATGTAAACCTACATGTAGCTTTAAACCAAGTCACCTCATCTACAGACTCTGTATAGTCCTCTGTTCTTCTCTGTGTGGCTGGTCTATAGTTCTGACCACAACAAACTGGCATGTGCCTAGCATAATCCTGCTTCTATATTGTCCATGTAGGCATGTATATTATAATTAAATGTATATTGTTATTATTATTATTATTAACTACTTCATTAGGCATAATTATTGAGGAGAAGAATGAGACTGAGGTGTGGATCAAATGTTTGAGTAACCACTCAGTATTTGTCCAATCGTGTTATCTCGACTATGAAGCTGGACAAGCTCAAGGGATTGCTGTGCATAAGATATTCCCTGATGCTTATGTAAAGGTAGGTACACTACTACACTTTAACATACTGTGTTATAGAGCTGGTTTATTTAGCCGATTTTTACATCAAATTTAAAATAATAATAATGATAATAATATTGAGTGTTCTGCAGGTGTTTGATTTGTTCCATTCCTATGAGGAGATGCAGAAACAAGCACGTAAAGCTTGCCTTGCAGTGGCCAACCAAGCAGCAGCAGTAAGAGGTAAACCACTCCTTCTCCTCCTATCACCCCTACCCCTCTCTCCTATAAAGATGGCTCCTTATCAACAGCAAGGATAGATCCTAATCCAGCACAAAATATTGGGGTTGATGAATTAAGACCATTATGTATCTTAAGGTTGAGTTTTGTAAAAGGTTGGGGCTCGAACTACAAGAGACAGACCATCAAAGAGACTCCATGCTGGATTGAGGTACATTTTAATCATGCTCTTCAGCTATTGGACTCTATCCTAATCCAACTACCCTCCGAGTCTGAAATACAGGATTTTGTGAAGCTGCAGTGAAGTACTTAGTAATTCTGTACCAGATAAAGACAAGTAAGTATATTCAAAGAGTACCTTTAAATGCTAAGGATGATATTTATGCTTAACTTCCATTCTATGCTTCATTATGATTTCACTCTTGGGGTTTGTTTATTCTTTTTCTTTTTTGTGTAGATCATTTAATCAAACTCCTCTATATTATATTATTGTGAATAATGCATGATTTCGCTAATTTCAGTTTTAAATTCGAAAAAATTTCTACCAAAAATAATTAAAGAAATAATTATGTGCATGTATTAGGCACATATA
>NW_003546918.1:44770-46477 GCF_000090795.2 Amphimedon queenslandica
AGAGCTAATGATCCCCATCTTTAACTAGTGCTACTACAATACTAGGCATGAGAATGAAGCATTATTTTCCCCTATAAAGGAATGGATTAATCACCAATCTGCCCCAAATGACGTCATGTTTAGCCAAGCCCACAGACAGGAAGTAATATTGCAGGAAGCAAAAAAGGCATTTTTGAAAGCTCATATCTCAGTGAATAATTTTTTTGAACAATGGCAGTTGTCACACTTCATTAGAAAGTTCAAGCAATCATATTAAGCCAATAAAATAAATACCTCAAAAAATCATTTCAGTTACCCTTTAAGCTTATCATTAACTTTGAAAAGATTTTGACATTAAAAAATTGAGTAATTGTATCTTTGTATATACATGTACATGTATCTATTAATATTAATAGTGCTATTATTATTATAATAGTATTAATGATTATCTATTCGAACCTGACATAATTTATATTACAATGATAATAATAATAACAGTAGTATTGTACATGTAGAATGTTATGTTTCTTGATTACTATACTAGAAGCACTATATCAAACAATGTGTACATACGATGGCTTTCGAAGCCTTTTCTTTTGGATGTACTATAAAAGTATCTATCATAAAATAAACAAATACATGTTCATCTAATTACTTTAATTATCAGCCATATGTAGCTCGCTACACATAATAATACGCGTATGAAATCTAAAAAGTGAAATAGTATTTAGTGACAGTTTTAGCATTAGTTTTGGTTTTGGTAGAATAGTTTTATTTTGTGTTGGAAAAGTTGTTATTCACTGAAACTGTGACTGTACACAGTTTACTGAAACTAAGCAAAGATTCTTAGTTTACCGTACATGTATTAGTTTAGTAAGCTACATAGAGGTCACAAATTTTTTTGGTTTAGTTAATCAAAAGTAAAATACACATGTACTTATATTTTACTATAAACAAGCACTGAAATGGAAAGTCATCAAGAAAGTTCTTACTTATAATTTTACAGATATCCATAATTGCTTAGTGATGCTATAATTTGAACTTTCCTCAGTTTTATAGTTCTTGCCTTTGCTATCAGTTCCTTTTATATTTTTTTGGCTGTGCAAGCAAAGGCCTGTTACTAACCAACATGCAACACTTCCTGTGTAACAGCTCTGAGCTTGCCTAAGCTGTCAAGTTCTTGCATAATATCTTAGGGTGCATTTACTTAACTCTATTTGGCAATGATGCTTTTGCCTTTTAGACCAATTTTACAAAGTCAATATTAATTTACCTTTGACAATAAGTATTATAATTTGCCACAATTTATGAGCTTGTGTATTTTATGGTAAATGTGACAGGACTTTAATGATGTTAACCACTTGTAATAACTATGTCTCCATGAATACATGTATGTTTAAAACAGATAAAGAGGCCTTTGTGGAATTTGTAAACCTGGGGCTTCGCCCTTGTTTTCCAAATTTCAAAGGCACTAGATAGCCCTTCTAATGTGCATTGAACTGGTTTAAAACCAGTTCCAGTCATTCCACACTGATGGGCATTGACTTCAAAGACATTAAGCCAAACCACTTCTGTACGTGGTTTCAATGCCCATTCAATAGATAACCAATGGCAGCTGGATCAGAAATGCTATCAAAATATACATGATCCTGAAGATAATGTGGAATCACCTGCTGCACATCCAAAGCACATTGATGAGCTGACTTATGGAAGTGGTTTATGTTTAGA
>NW_003546919.1:0-1509 GCF_000090795.2 Amphimedon queenslandica
ACAGATATACTGTACATACTTTGTTTTGTATTCTTCAATTGTTTCCTCGTTACTTTCAAGTTGTTTAGTATAAGTTGATTTTTGCTCTTTTAATATTTTTATTTCATTCTCTTTCTCCTGTAGCTGTCTTTCTAATCTTCTTATTATGGCATCTCTAAACAAGAAAAATAATAAAAATAATAACACAAAAATTTAAAGTTCAAACTTGCTACACAGCATAAGGACTTCAATATGTATCATAAAATGTAATAAAAATTTGGGGTGATTTTGGAGCCATTGTTCAGAAAAAAAACCATGGACTATAGCCTTGGGTATTTTTCAAAATTTTGAGATTTTATTAAAATGGCCGCAACTTAAAAAATTGAAGTCGGAATCAGCTCAAACTTTCTATAAAAAATAAGTAAATCAATATGCATCAGAAAATTTAATAAAAATTTGGGGTGATTTCGGAGCCATTTTTTGGAAAAAACCATGGGCTATAGCCTTGGGTATTTTTCAGAATTTTGGCATTTACTTAAAATGGCCATAGCTTGAAAAATTAAAGTCGGAATCAGCTCAAACTTGCTACACAGCATAAGGACCCCAATATATATCAGAAAATGTAATAAAAATTTGGGGTAATTTTGGAGCCATTTTTTGGAAAAAACCATGGGCTATAGCCTTGGATATTTTTAACGACCTGGGGGCTTCGCCCCCAGGTCGTTCCTATAATCATAGATACTATATATACCAAGTGGATGCGAAACAGGAAGTAGATTGTACATGAAATTATATTGGTGACGTCACGAGCAGTATGCCTATGCTCTTTTCGCTCTAGCGTAGCCTCTAGTGGCCTTGTTTCTCGAAGTTTTGGGTTCTTGGTCAAGTTACTACTTTGCTGAGTTGAAGTAAGTATTATGAAGTCTCTATTAGCTCGAATGACTTGCTGAATCCTTGTTTGCTTGATCACTGGATCTCGTTGTGCTGTAAAACATGGCGGCCTATAGTTCTGACTTTAAACACCTTTTCTCCAATCTGGGGCAGAGTTAGTAAGTGTTATTTGGGTAGAAGAAGGATATTATTGTGTTACATGGTCTGTAACTACTAGCTTTCCACTGCAGTTTTATAAAATAGAAATATATTCATTTTTTAGTTTATTTATGGTCTGTTTTGTAAACGCCTTTTCTGGAAAACTATACTATTTGAAGAGGTATAATTTTGTATGAATCTATGTTCATGCCTTTTGTACGGTTTGTATATTTTCATAATTATTTTAAAGCTATGTTTCTTCAAAAAAAGTTACTTAATGTCATTGTGATATACCATATTAGAATGATAAAACTATTATTATAATATTATTTTTTTGATCATCAAATAGGGTATGAATATGAAACCAATGAAGATAAATTGTCTGTTGTTTCTTGTACTGACTCTTTTCAGAAGAAATATAGATTTTTATGAAGTTTTTTATAATTATTGATTTTGCCACCATTTTGGTTGCTAAGCGTATCTAGGAAAAACGTCACATCC
>NW_003546919.1:3596-11103 GCF_000090795.2 Amphimedon queenslandica
CTCTACCTAACAACAACTAAACAAACAAACAACTAACAAATTTAAATGCATTCACTAACTAAAGTACATGTACATGTACCTTAAAATTATTTATCCTCTACTAAAATTACTAAAAATGTACATACAATGTACATGTACATGTAATATGATACCAGTATTATTAATAATAACAATGACAACAAACAAAAGTGACGTTACATGTACATGTACATGTAATTATTATTATTAATTAGGGACACGCCCCCAGTCTCAAATTGCGGCAACATGTTTACATGCGTTTACTTAATAAAAGAAAAATGAGAGACATTTCAATAATAATAAAAAATAATTATCGATAATTAAAATGACATTATCCATGACACCTGTCAGTAACTTTGATACAATTACATTAATTAATATGAGGAGTAATGTAATGGGTACTATACATGTTAATACAAGTGTTGTGATGGTTAGTATTGTGAATGAGATTAGGTTACTTACTGGTTTAGTGTTCTTTAGACTGGCATTTCTTTTAACAGTTGCTATTTGAACTAATGGGGAGAGAGAAATTAAGATAATAATGTAATACCCAATACCCATACATGTACATGTACATGTTACTGTATATGTAGTGACCAGTGTGTGTGTGTGTGTGTCTGGAGGTGAGTATCAGTAATATAATACCTGAGTCCCTTGATATCTGCCCTCAGCTTCACCTCAAGCAGATATCTCAGTCCTCAGGTATTACATTACTTATACACACACACCTCCAGACAGGCTGGACTACATGTACATGTACATGTACGCTATAGCAGGGGTACATATACATGTGCATTATTAGTACCTTCGTATTGTGCGTTGGATTCTCTGTATTGCTTCAATTCCTCTTCTAACTTTTGTCTCATTACCAATTCCAGTTTCTCTTTCCTTGCAGTACTGGCCACCATTGACCTGTGGGCCTCTTGTAAGGATTCTAACTCCTGCTCAAACTGAGGGGGAGAGGGAGGGAGGGAAGGAGGGAGAGAGAGTGGAGGAGGAGGGAAGAAGGGAGGGAGAGAGGGGGGAGAGGAGAGGGAGAGAGAGGAGAGGTGAAACCATGAGAAAGAGAAGGAGGGAAAGTCCAAGAGAGTGGGAGAGAGAGAGAGTGAACAATACTAGTTTACTCGTGTTTACATTATACACATACAAATATTCATAGGCCGAAATAACAAAATATGAATAATAAAGAGAGAGAGAGAGAGAGAGGAAAAGAAAAAATTTAGGGAACTAAAAAGGGAGAGTAAGAAGTACATGTAAATGTGTATAATACTCACCTTTTGTAACCTACAGACTCTCTTGTAGTAATAGTCCAGTTCTTTCTTAAGGTCAGCATTCTCTTCCTTCATTATATCCAGCAGGTGGGTCGATACCACTTGTGAATGAGGTACTGGTGTTAGGGACTTCAGTACATGATGAGATGAGAAGTTATGAATACTATTAGTGGTGGGCAGGGCATTGGGAGGAGCCTGATAATCCTACAGTATTATAAAAAAATGAAAATTACATTATTATTTCTGTGCCACTAAAAATGTCATTTGTAATTTTCATTAACACATGTATTGTCATTTCTTTAGTGCATATTGGTTCCTCTATATAATGGACACTTTGGGTACAAGAAAGTGTCTCTGCTATACAGAGGTGTCCTTTATGTGGAGGTTATTTTATACAGTAAGGAATGTAATTGGTACACTAGGTGCTGTCCGTTAAATGGAGGTGTACGCTATAGAGAGTGTCCATTAAGAGAGACTATAGTGTATAGCATTTTGTCCTTTGACAAATACAATGTATGATTGGGAATTTTCACATTTACAGTTATAATAAATAATAATAATTCTCACGTTAATTAAATCATTGAAACTTTTAGATTTGCTGTGACCACCTCCAGTAGTGGCCCCTCCCCCTCTTGGTCCGCCAGTGGGTGTGGCTACTGTAGTGTCGTTGCCGGAAAGGGGCGGGGTTGGTATTGAGTGCTCGTTGATTGGTAGGCGTGGCAAGGCGGTTGTTAATTGGTGGATGCGTAGATTTGATATCGATTGAATTAGAGTTGAACGATCAGAAGTAGTGATGATTGAGAGATTAGTATCTATTAATAATAATAATAATAATAATAATAATAATAATAATAATAATAATAATCTGTTTGTTATTATTGAATGAGGAAAAGTAACAATTATGCATTCTTACCAATGAAATTTGGAGTTATTTTTGATAGAAACAGCCCATCAACATGATATTCTAAAAGAGGAGGGAGAAAGAGAGGGAGAGAGAGAATGAGGGAGGGAGGAAATAAATTAAAACATAAAGAGATTGAAAAGAAGAGATCAGCAAAGAGAGAGAGGGAGGGTGGGGGTATTATTACACCATTCAGTATTTCAAAATGTCATTATTATTAAATGGGTCACTGGTCACAGACTAAACACGTCATTATTGCACACTTACCCTCCTCTCCCTCCCCCTCTCCCTCCCTCCCTCTCTCTGCCACATGCACCCTCTCTCCCCTACCTCTAAAAAGTGGAGAATAATCTTGTGACAATCTCAAACTCTTCAACCAGCTCAAGACATCCTCCACGGTCCATTCCAACAAAGGGACGATATTTTCGCCTCTAATCCTTCTTTCCAGCGACATTTCTTTACCCAAACCAGCTCGCCCGTCTCTTATTCTTCACTTCGAGTCTCCTTTTTAGCTGCTTTGATTCATCAAAGAAGAATGGAATTTTGTTTATGTAATGAGGAGAGGTGCCACGCCCTCCTCCATCATGTGTTGCTAAGCTCCATTGGACTGCATTGCTGCACGCTGCGACTTGCTTGTGGACACAAGACAGGAAGAAAGCTGAAAATATCTTAACTATTGTATTACTTCATCACTTAAGTATGTCTTTGTTTACTATTGTATATTTTATTATTTGTAGGCTTTGAACTGCTGCATCTGATGGCATTCGGAGTAGATGTTATCATTCTTTGTAGTAATAAAAGTTCAATCATTCCAGTCATTCTTTTACTGCTACTGCTGGTAAACAGGCCAACTCTTTCATCCAAGGTAAAGGTATTTGTACACAGGGAGAACAGTAAGCAACCAAGATTATTAGCGAAATGGCCATTTTCCAATCAATTATAACAACTTAAACTGATTCTTTGCAAATGAAAAAGAATGCTTTTTTTGAATTCCACACAATCAGAGCCTGTGGAGTGAAAGTTTAATTGTATCAGGTTAGGCATAAAGCTGGCCTGCTCAGTTAAGATAACACCATTAATTTAAATGGGTGTGACAATCACATTAAATTAAACTGTAACCTTGCTCTTCTTATATGTACTACTACAGTAACTCTTGCCTGATAGATTGAATAGGGAGGAATGTCTTCTTTGATACCTTATTGTTTATTTACATTAATTATTGTAGGATTGTGATTGGTCGGTTGGTTTTGATGACTACACAGCCGAAGGAGATGCACTTCTTAACTTTAAACTAGCACCAACTGAGAACGTGAGTACTACCATGTATAAACACATGTACATGTACAGTGCATGTATGTACATGTACATGCATCAGTGCATGTATATATGTACATGCATGCATACCATTAACCATTAATAATTTTGCTGTGTGATTGCTTAAGCAATCATGAAAAATTTTAAAATTTTTGCCAACTTACCAGTACTTATTAATGACCTATTGCCTATTGATGGTTGATAGGGTCACAAGGATATCATTGCAATGCTGACCTGTGAGGATATACTAGTGAGAGGGACTGGACAATTGTACATCAGACTACATAAAGTAAAGACTATTACCGTATAGCGAAAAATTTTTCAAGGGCTGTACATTTTGCGTCTTTTTAAAATTTATTGAAAAATCACGAAAATTTCTTCTGCTAAAATCAAAATTATTAGGGCACAAGATGGTGGACAGTATAAATTCGTGAGAATTAAATCCACAAAATAGATTTTTAATAGGCAAATTCGCAAAATTTACAGCCCTCAAAAATCTTGCGCTATACGGTATAATACTGCCATGTGGAATTGTGCAAGTTTTATTTATTATTGTTCATATAGTTTGTTGAAAGTGTTGCTCAGTTCAATGTTAGCCTCCCAATGCCTCAAAATATGAAAGACTTTGTTCTTGAGGATAACTGGATGAACCATGTCTGCTCATTTGTCACTAAACCAAGGTACAGCAACAATAACGTACACATGTGCATGAAGGTAACATAATGCATGTATACATGTACATGTAAATAATAATGGCGCATACATGATTGATAATTCTGTAGCTACATGTACATGTACATGTAAGAAATTTGAAGAAGGGGAGTAAATCATAAATAGGACCCTACATGTACATGTACATGTATGTAAAATTAATAATCTTTTTATTTGACATTAGCTCATTCATTTTATTACTACTCTTGATTTCATGTAGGCATAATACTGCTAGTTCTGAATCCAGTGTTTGTAAAGTCCACATTAAGTCACTGGTGGGTAGATTCATACCAACTTGTGAGGAAGAAAGAGGTAAACACTTGTTTGTGTTATTGTTTGTGTTATTGTTTATTTTTGTTGTTTGTTGTAGAGGATGTTATTCTTCATAAAACTGAAGTCAATAAAGAATTAAATCAAGTCTATCTTTATTTGAAGAACTCTCCATTGGTAATAATAATAATAATAATAATAATAATAATAATAATAATAATAATAATAATAATAGTAATAATAATAATGACTCTGTGGCGGTCCAATGCCCAGATGTGGTTGGGTCGGTCTTCCATTTTGTCCCCTGAGGTGGATGGCCAACTGTAGGACGTTTTGTTTCATTTTTATTTTATTGTCATTTTATTTTGTTATTATTTTATTATTTTTATTTTATTTTATTTTCCTATTTTTGGTTGGTCCCCATTTTTCGCTTCTATTTTTCTTCCCTTATGGGCTTTCCCTTTTTGTCTCTCTTGTCTCTCATTGTGTATAATAATAATAATAATAATAATAATAATAATAATAATAATAATAATAATAATAATAATAATACACTCACAAAATCACAAAAGCTTTAAATAAAATTGTATGTCATACCGATATCATTAATTATGCTACATGTACATGTACATGTAGCATATACATGTACATGTACTTACAGAGTATGTAACATAAAAAAGTATAATATTCATAAAAGTATCATGAATTGAGATTTGATTTCAAGTACACACAGAACACACTCTTTACAATCACTCTCTGTTACCTTCTCTCTCTTTCTCTCTCTCTCTCTCTCTCTCTCTCTCTCTCTCTCTCTCTCTCTCTCTCTCTCTCTCTCTCTCAGGACGTCATTACATTCTATACTTACTGTGCTGGTAATAATTATGTTAATTATAATAAAACTAATGAATTGGAGATCAATCGTTATCCACTGACACCAAATCATCTCAGATCATCTACTGTATCAGTTGGATTCATGCCTGATTGCAAGTAATAATGATAATAACTATAGCTATTATTACTCTGACAGAAGTAATACCTGTCAATGTATAGTATTTGTGTAGACATTTTGAGTAAATTTGGACCAAAGACCCTGTACTATTATAGTACAGGGTCATCAGCCAAATTTTAGCAAAAATGAAAAGTAGAGAATTCTCCACTTTTATAATATTTTCTGATACATATACATGTTCTTATGTTGTGTAGAAAGTTAAAGCCAATTCCAAAGAAAATTTAATTTTCTATGAATTTTTAAAAATTAATTACTCAAAAATTGGGCCAAAGTCTTGGGACTTATACATGTAGGTCAAATTTCACCAAAAATGATAAGGAGAGAATTCTCCATTTTTCACATTGTATAATGCATATTTACATGTACACGTACTTATATTATTTTTTGTTGCAATGTTGTTATTATTATGACCTTATTCCTACTAGTGATATATCGATGGCAGTTGGAGGTGGTAATAAATATAACATTGAGAACTGTTCACTTCATTTGTACTACCTGTGTCAAGGAGGACATCAGCTCATTAAAACAATTCAACCAAAATTCAATGAAAGTGAGCCATCACTACACACACAGCTACTGTACATGCACATTAAGTATGATGATACATATACTGGTACATGTACATGCATCATCAATATGGTTGTGTATATGTAATGTACAGTATAGATGCTAAAATCTTAAATCAAGTCATGTACACTGTATACTTATTTATTCCATCATCATTTCTAATTGTTATTATTTCTGTAGAAGTTGTTGACTGTCATGCTCCCATATCATCACTTGAATCAGTCGGTAATGAGCTGAAACTTTATTTCAGGATAGAAAGTATCTCAGTGATAGCATTATCAACACTAGCACTTTTACAAGCAGCTATTGGAGGGGTACTCCTCACCATTCTGGTAAATCTACATGTACATGTACATAGCTATCTGTAAGTTCAGTGATTGTGAGCTTCAGCTCCACTAGTACTGTGCATGAATGTTTATGAAAGCTTTGGGTTTTCACTTAAATCACCATTACATATAATTCACCATTAGAGTGATGTATGTTTGTACCTTGTGTAAAAGGCATGAGTGCATTAATTTGTTGCTGAAAATTGGCCATGGCCCATCACTAATGATACTTTCAGTACTTAGTCCACATTATTAACTTGCATAACATGAAAATAAATAAAACAATAATACGTCAAATTAATACAGGGTTTGTGTATAACTACACTCTCCCTTACAAAAATTGTAATTTGGCAATTAAAGGTCCTAAACTCTCAGGTCTAAGATAATTATGATCAGTCGTTTTATAATGGTATAACCTGCCAATGCTCTAGTGGGTTGGTATTTTAGCACATACTTTAGGGAGTGTACCTGTGGCTTAACACCTTCTTACTTGAGTAAACAGCCAAATATGATGCCAAAATTAATGAATCAAGTTACTGGTACAGACCTGACAGGTATCATTGCTGATCATGCCTCTTGCTCTGGCCTTATCCAGTACAGAGGGTACCAGCAGTCCTTGCTGGTAACCCTTCAAGACACTCTTCAATCTGATAGATTTTATTTCTCTGTATGCCACATGTTAAATCTTGAGTCTTGTAAAATTTGATGAATAAATAAATAAATAAATAAAAATAAAAGTATCATGAATGTATCATGGTTGATTCCATGATTAAATCTTGACCGATTGCCCAAAATCCGTGATTCATGCCTGATATCAGGCCTGCATGGTTTCAGGACTGATCAAGCTGATTATATTTGGCTGAGTAAATGTGTCCATTATTGATTTGCACTATTGTAACTGTTTATGAATATTCTTTCTTTCTATTTTTATATAGTTAGTAAAAGGTGTGCATTTTCACTTCACTAGAGAAGATAAATTGTTTCTGAGACTACATAAAATAAAAAATAGAACCTCAACCCCGAGACACTATCAGTCATCAAGAAATTACAGCAGCAGTGATGATGATGATGATGACACTGTTACTAATAATAGTAACATGATGTACTCCAGTGAAGACTC
>NW_003546919.1:14142-16447 GCF_000090795.2 Amphimedon queenslandica
TTCACAAACACAACCTCCGCCAACAACACTTCGTTACCATCAGCCACTTTCAACCGCAACTGTTCTCCTCATAGGATCCACTGGAATGGGAAAAAGCACCTTTGGAAATTTCCTTCTGGATCCTGATAATAAACACATGTATGAATACCCAACCTTAATTGCTGCAGCCACAGATAACAGGCCAATGACACAAGAAGTCAAAGTCGTACGTAAGAAGGTACAAATTGGTGATGGTAGAAGTGAGATGCTTACCATAATCGATACCCCGGGGTTGAATAAAAGTGCTGATAAAGATTTATCACATATGATTGGTATTATAAAAACATTAAATGAGTACAAAAAAATCACAGCTTGTATTCTCGTTGTTAAATTCAATGCTAAAATTGATGCACAGTACAGAGCAACACTGGAATATTACAGTAAGCTCTTGCCTGGTCTGTTTGATAACAATGTCATCATTGTAATGACTGACTATGCAACTGATGAGCATTCAGAAATAATGAGAAAGAGGCAGCACATTAATGTAGAGCAAGTAAAGCGCAATACAATACTAGAGCTTGAGAAATGCTCCAATCAGCAAATAAAGCAACTGTTTGCAATCGACTGTCTGCCACTGAATGATCATGAGATTCATACTAGTCTAGCCGTACGTACAACAATCCTTGAATATATCATTCAATTGCTACCAATAGAAGTGATGAACCAAATGGTAGCAAAAACAGATTACATTAAACAGAAAGATATTGAAAAGTACAAAGAGCTGCAGGGAGAGATAATTGGGTATAAGGAAGGATTGAAAGAGGTTCACAAAGATAGTGAAAAGTTACTTGATTATACACTCAACAAAGAGGTGGAAATTATTGAAGCAGAAAGAAAAATTAAGCATTTCGAGGCAATTTTGTGTGAAAAAGATGCAACAGAAGATGTCGTGGCTGCACGATGGTCCATTAATGAAGAAGGAAGAATGTTTCGATCGTTCACACGAAATTTTAACATTAAATCACCATATGAAATTACAAAATACACCATGTGGACAAATGGAAAATGTGAATTCAAAGACATAGTCAAAACATCCCATACAATTAGTGGAAGAGTTGAAGGGAGATTCATGCGTGGACTTTATGCATCAATTACTGTGTATACCAAAAAAAGAATAAAATATGCTGACGAGATTGCAGAATTAAAAAGAAACATAGCAGAAAAAGAAAAAAATATTACGCAATGCAAAGCAGATTCAAAAAATTTTAAAGAGTTACACAGAGAAAGATTTAAAGAAATAGAATTACTTCAACAATTTATTAATGAAAGGCGCATTGAAGTTAAAAAATGTTTGTCGGATCTCATGACAATGGAGGAAGCAATGGCGAGGCTAGATGAGTTGTAATGACTTTAAAAACAGTTGTAACTATTTGATTAATTAAATTTTTATGTTTGAAATTTGGACAGCAGAAACACAAAATGGCGAGAGTCATTCTTCCTTCTAGTTACATATGCATGTAACTAACAATGAGGAATAGAACAATAATAGAGTATGTACATAAGGGTAAATCCTTTTGCGCTGTACTGTCTATGTATATGTACATATAGTCTATGATGTAGAATACTATTGACAACTTAAATTAAGCTTGTAACACAAATTTGATTTATAGATGTAGTAATTTTAATATGTAAATTGTACATTCTTATTATTAGTCTAAAGTTGACATTGCTTAGTAGACAATTTATAGCAGCACACATACAGTGCTATACCATGAGGCAATCATGCCACTAACACCAGTCACAATCTATAAACTACTAAATTGTGACAGATATAGAACATAGTGATAGACCTACTGACCACCAATCCATGTCAAAACAATAAACAAATCTAACATAAACCTGCACATGCTATTACACTTGCTGCATCTGCTATTGATGACTACACAGTATAATGTGCACATGCTTGAATGCTTGACTTGTTTTGTTTACTTTTAAAATGTTGCCATACATTGCTTGAAATGCAATTATATTCAGATAGTACATGAGACAGTGAACTCTTAAAATGATTTCAGCTCTAGCACTGTCCATTGTCTTCTTGTTGAGTGTCAGTGAAGTTATTAGTCAGTGTCCACCTTCCTCAGGTAAGACACTGGATGTGTATAATAACAATTGTATAGGTTTTTATAGGTATCTACCTGAGGCATAATGGAACCTGTTATTCCAACGGATCATACTTTTGGGATAATACAATTAGACCAACTCCTCTAGAGTGTACATTACCTGGTGCTACTTTGAATGGTGGACAATGGATTGGTCCTAATGGAAC
>NW_003546919.1:36126-37288 GCF_000090795.2 Amphimedon queenslandica
GGGCGCCATCCATATCTGAGACACAAAGCATCCCTGAACTCCAGCTTACTCATATCAAATCCATACTCCTTAAGGGGGAGTGCAGTCAACCATGAGGACGCACCCTGCTCAGACGAGACATCAAGTAGGCGGAGACGGTCAGCCGGTAGCTCAGACCTTAGTGTAGACATTGTTGATCGGTATACTTCCTCCTTTTCCAACTTACACTTCTTCTTTGCTTTATCCATCTCCACCTCAACATCAGTCACAGAACCATTATCATTCCCCAACAACATATCAACAAGAGGCTGAGTGATAGCAACAGAACTTGATCTTTGACACCTAGCAAACCAACATGGATTGACCAGCCCCAAACCACCATATCGAGTAGGAAGAGAGAGCCAGTCCCTCTCCAACTCACTCACAGCATCCCTTCCCAAAAGAGAAGGAATAAAAACATTAAACAAACAGTCATTAAGGGGTTGGACCTGACACTCCTCAAATTGACAAGTACGAAACAGATAAGTCCATTCACTAAACAAACCATGAGTGAAGGCACTATAGGCAGACTGGGGCTGAGAAACAGCAACTTTAGATAACAGACATACTCTCTCACACCATACCTTAACCTTATTAGTCAACTCCTTGTTCACATACTCCTGGGTACCAACAGGACATCCCAGTACCTTAACACCTTCACACGTAATCATCACATCAGTACCGCGAAATAGCTCACGGGCCTCCTCCAAGTGATCTTTCTTTACTAGAAGAGTGGACTTGATGGCATTTGGCCAATAACCATAATAGACTCCTAGCTCCTTAATCCTGCCCCACCACTGTCTCAAACCACGCAGAGAGCCCATACCAGGGCTATAGCCTTGGGTATTTTTCAGAATTTTTGACAATTTCTTAAAATGGCTGTAACTTGAAAAATTGAAGTCGGAATCAGCTCAAACTTGCTACTCAGCATAAATACTCAATATGTATCAGAAAATGTAATGAAAATTTTTGAAAAATATTTTTAAATAAAAAACTAAGTGCTCTAGGCAAAAAACCATGCCTCTATCAATAATAGGCAATTGTACATTCTTGCATTTCTTAATGCATTATTTTCGTTTTGCTGTCTAATGCATGATCTCTTAGGCAAATAAAATCTATCAAGACAACAGTATCACAATAGGTG
>NW_003546919.1:41450-46474 GCF_000090795.2 Amphimedon queenslandica
CCCTACTTGTGCTGTTTTCTTTTTCTAATAAAGATTCTTTTTCTGTACTGTAAAAAAAAGGCTATATAGCCCATGTTTTTTCCAAAAAATGGCTCCAAAATCACCCCAAATTTTTATTACATTTTCTGATACATATTGATGTCCTTATGCTGTGTAAAAAGTTTGAGCTGATTCCGACTTTAATTTTTTGATTTATGGCCACAGACCATAGACTGATAGTACTAATAATTAATAATTAATGATAGGAGCTTACCCATCAGTCCCTTGATGTACATCTCTACCAGTTAATGAAAACATGTGAGGTATACTAGGACCACATAAATTAATATCCAATATACCAACCTAAGAACACACAAACAAACAAGTAAATATATAATATAAAAACAGTCTCTCACTTTCTTTCCTTCTTCAACTAGTCCCAGTGCTATTTGACATGTTACTGTACTCTTACCAACTCCTCCTTTACCAGAGAGGACTAATATCACGTGATCCACTCTTGATAGATTGTTTCTTTCTCTTTCTGCAAAAATAGAAAGCTTTTAAAAATTTGGCAAAACTTACCACCAAATCCACCATTTTAATTTTAAATATTACTCTACTGGAGTACGCCCATTCACAATTAAATTAGTAAATTGCGGTAGCTGATTAGGCCAGAACAGGCCTACGCCTATCCTCAAAGGCCTCAATATGGCGGCAATCACAACAAAAAGTCAAAAACTAGGTAAGTCATTTTGTATTTTATACCTGCTATTAGTGTAATTGTGTTCGTATTAGATATTAAGGACCTTTGTGAGATACTTGATTTACTAAAGAGGCACGGGTATTCTGGTACTAGCTATTATGATCTTGGTCTTTATTTGGGTCTGTTTCCTGGTACACTTGATGTTATTAAAGATAATAACAAAGGAGATGTTAGTAGTGGTCTAAGAGAGTGTTTGAAGGCATGGCTGCAACAATCCGACGATGCCAAGAGTGTTGGCCTTCCCAGTTATTACTCATTAATACAAGCATTGAGGAAGATGGGAGAGAATGCTGTAGCTGATGGGATTGATAGACAAAGTAAGGACTTGATTAACTTTAATTTTATTGATATTGTACACTTTTTGTGTGTAGAGCATCCTGCTTGTGTCATCTTTACACAGTATGAATCAAATAAATGTATCATGGATGCCCTTCCTCGGCTTGTTATACTTCTTTGCTTGGAGAAGATTATAGGTGAGATGTTGGTGCCTGCTACTGGAGAAGGATCAGTGCTGCTTAAAGTAGTGAAAGAGGCTGTCTGTTCTGATTATCATAATCTGGAGAAGTTTGCCACTGTTCTTATGAGATTAAATACTCAATCAGTCACATCAGTAGCTGTTTCCATGCTAAAGGATTACAGTGAGTTTTAAAAGCTGCAAATTCTAATGTAAATACGATTAATTTATGATCGAAGACCATTATTTTACCTTAATTATTAGGGAAAAATTTTCCTGAAGATTGTATTACAATGATTTCTAAAGTGCACAGTAAGCATTTTATTCTATTTTACATAACTTTAATTCCTATTATTCAGTAAGTATTAATCTTCCCTTAAAACTAACTCCGGAGTTTACAAAGATACGTACCATGTTTACTGACCTAATTGATGACGTAGCTCAAGCTATGAATAATTCTGTGAGATATGAAAATTTAAAGAGATACGTCGGCCGCAATGAGACTTTGAGACCTCATTTATCTCACTGTCAGAATACTGATGAAGTTATAGAGCTGATTGGTGATCATTGTTCACTTATTAACGTTGCTTTATTGGAAAGTGTTGTCAAGAAATGCAAAGTAAAAGAAGCAGAGTCAGCAATACAGAAATATAAAAATGAGATTGAAAGCTTTCACAAAGAAGGACAACCTCTTCGGCAGTTTTTGGACCAGTACCTAGCTCCTGCCTCTCCTCTTCAGTGTGAAACAGCAACCATTCTTGTTCATAAAGAAGTAAAGGATTACGAGCTAAGAGATATCAACGTTTTGATGACAGTTGCCTTTGAAACATTGGCACCAAATGTTCAAGTACATGTCATTAAAAAGGGCAACTCCTTCACCATCACTTGCTCCTTTCCTGTCCTTCTCTCTGAGTCACTTATTGCTACTGCACTTGATAATATTGACTCACTCATTGAGAGAGGAGTAAAGAAACTAACCATTGGATACAGTACTGTTTATGATCATGAGAAGGTATTGTAACATCATTTATATACAGTATTAATTATTTTAACTATAGTTCCATGCATTTCAACATGATGAAACAGCAACTTCTAAAAATGACATCAAGACTTATGGTAGACATTATTTTGATAATTATTAATAAATTATTCTATAATTTTCTCTAGAAATGAATCAGCAGTTGTATGCATCAGTTTACAGCAGTCAAGGTACAACGGAGCAGTTACTAATATCAAGGACCATACAACTACTGAATAGTGAAGAGGAACTGGCTAGTATTCAACAGCTGAAAGAGAAGAATGAGAAACTGGAGGCTGAAATGAAAGTATTATCAGGAATGAAGTGGGAGGTAGATCAATTAAGAACAAGAGAAAGTAAAGACAAAAGCTTTATAAACAATATTAATCTTATTTTAACTATAATAGTGGAGAAAATTGAAATGTTACAAGAGAAGATTTCTGTGCAAGGTATGGAGATATTAAAGAAAGAAAGCCAGCAAAAACAGCTGCAGAAGTTTTTGGAAGAAAAAGAATTGGAAAGAAAAACTGAGCTCCAGAAAATAGACAAATTATTTTACAGTTCCTTGCAAGAGAAAGACACTGAGTTACAGGAAGTCATTCAAATGCAGCAGGTTAATGATACTCAATATTTACAAGGTATAGAATAGTGCTTTTGTATTAGTTTTACCTCAATTACTAATAGCAAAAAGAGTGTTATTAGAACACTTTATAGAGCTATCTGTAGCAATGGCTGTCACTCCTAACAGACTGTCTGTTGTGAAGCAGCTCTTTGATAGTGGCCTTGTCTCTGAGACCAACTTGCATCAAGCTACAGAAGATGATACTGTATCTGGTATTGAAAAAGGAGCTGTGCTTATGAAAGAACTCAAAGCATTTATTAATGAAAGACCTGAATTGATCTCTTCACTAGTTGCAGTACTTGAGGAAAATGAAGCTTTCAAATCAATAGCTAAGAGGATCGGAAAAGGTTAGCATTATTATGTACATTCCTTTGAATGTGGTTGTGTGCATTGTTACTGGCCGTATATGTAGCCATCACTGTGGTAAATTGTCCTATATACATTTGCATGTATATGCTTGGATCATAACATACTCAATGTATAAGTAAAAGATGTTTGTCATGGGGTCTATTGCATTCATGTTGTTATCATTTAGATATACCACCTACATTAAGAATGTACTATGGTCAAGTACTGTATGTAGTTAAAACACCAGGACTGGAATGGTTGATGAGAGTCATTTTTGATAGAGATCTAAGCAGAATTAAAACGGTATAGTATACATTGTATATATATAATATACCCTGTGCATATTATTTATTTTCATACAATAGTACATAAATGATAAAATTAAAAATGCTGAACTTGGTGATTTTTTTTCTTTCACATTCAATGATGCTGATGGATACATTGAGTTATGTTTTAATGAAATGCCATCAAAAGGTTGGTCAATAAGACCTCATAAAACTCCAGTAATAGTAAGTTGTAGGAACTATTCAAATAATGTATTTATGGTGAATGATGTTAGGCCAGTAGGTATGATATTGAGGAATGTGGAAACATGTCTCCTCCTCAATTTCCAGAATGTCTAGTTACAATCACAGCCACACTTGATATAGACGCAATTAAGGAATTAAACTATCCTGTAACAATGAGAGGAGTGAAGTCTAATGTTGAGAAAATAAACATTGTTTTAACATCAGGTTAGTATGTATCATTACACATGTATCATAAGTAGTTCAGTGTATCCCCTTGCTGCCATGTTTAAGTTTTTACTGAAATATATTATTTCCAAAACCATCATGCACTCCATGGCATATATACATGTATCATAATTATTGATACTTTTATATTTTACATGTAAAATAGAGACAGTTCAAAAGGATCAAACAACTACTAATTACCCAGCCACACAGATCAGTGAGTCCAATGATGATCAACAGAAAGGTATAACCACTCACTGTCACTAGTTTTACATTAAATTTTATCTATTTATTTTATTTATAGTTATATTGACTATCAGTGATCTGGTAGATGTTTTAGAAGTGTTAAAAGATGGTTCCTTTCAAAACTTCGAATGGTTTGATCTTGGTCTCTACTTGGGTCTGACTTACTTCACACTGCAGACTATTGAGGCTGACTATTTACGAGATGCTAAGCGATGTCTTTTAGAATGTTTAGCAAAATGGCTTACAGGTGATACTAAAGCAACATGGAACAAACTAGCTGTTGCTGTAGATAAAATGGGAGAGACATCAGTTGCTGATATAAGTGAGACTATTTTAATTAATAATAATAAATTAATATTATTGAGTCCCCTTCCAGTCCGTCAGAGGTACCTGTAAAGGAACCAGTGAAACAATAACAAGCTACTGAATGTTGGATCAAGAAAAGAGCTGTAATACATGTACATACATGACATTGACAAAATGAATATTATTACATTTTAATTACTTTATGTTAGCAAGGATAATTTATAATTAATTGATAATGTATTAATATGTTACTAATTGATTGTCTGGTGGTTAATGAATATTTTTGAGCTTGTACCCCTTATCAACATCATGAAACATGAACCAGCAATGGATCAATTGGTATACGTTCTAATTAACAATAACAATAATAATAATAATAATAATAATAATAAGGAAGCATCTATGTTTGTAAAGAGAAGTGGGGTCAGAACTACAGTAGTGTCGTATGTTGGGTTCGTACAAGACTCACTTTTGCAATACTGAGAGCAACCATCTTATGTCTCAGAGGATCCCGGACGAAATGGCGTTCCATCAACATTGCTGATGGATCACCC
>NW_003546920.1:0-9183 GCF_000090795.2 Amphimedon queenslandica
TCTATTCTTGATTATAGGTAGAGAAAGGTTGTTGTCCAATGAAGAACAGTAAGTACATGTACTACCTCTAGCGTGTTTGTTTGTATTGTTGTTGTGTATTGTTTGTTTGTAAATGCACTTGTTTACATCAAGAGTAGCTACTCTTGTTTACATTCACATTAGGTCTGTTAGAGTTTTAATGAGACGTTTTGCAAGATTTCTTGATGCAGAGACAACAGAAAAACTAATACAGAGTTTTTTAAGTAAATGAATGACATGATACTCTCCAGTGTTATTTAGATGTGGTTTATTAGATGAAAATAGGTTGATCAAGAGAATCAAGATTCTTCAAACTTATCGTTGCCTTGGTATCAAAACACTAGCTGGTAAGGAATTCTGTTTAAAAGAAGAAAACCAGTTTATCTTGTTATTATACTGGTCACAGGTGGTGAACTGTATGAAAGGTTAAGAGAAAAGAGAGAGAAAACAAGAGAAAGAATGAAGGCATCACTTGATTTAATAACAAAGAATAACAAGGTAAACTACTAGGAATGCTGGGTGACAATACATAATTCTATAACTTTAACAAATATTAGTCAATGGCTTTAAGAGAGCAGCAGAAGTGAGTGTCTATTATGTGACATTATAAATTGAAGCAATGAAACCACAACACATAACATAAACATGATGGGTATTGGGCATTATGCATGTATGTTTTGTCTTTGTGTTTAACATTTTCTCCTCTGCAGTGCTACTATATCATGTACTAATACTGAACTACAAGGACAACAAGCAATGTGTAGTACTGGTAAAACAAAATACTCATTAACTCCATTAAACATTACATACTCACCCGGTGTGGAGCAACTGGATCATGAAGAGAAACAAGTAAGGATTTGTACTAGTGTGTCATTAAATGCCAGTTTGATACTAATTGTTCCCATATTCCTCATATTTTGAGTGAGTGGGAGCAATGGCAATGGCTTCACATAATAGTAACTTTAGTTTCCCTGGATATGTGTGTGCTTGTGTTAACTTAGAGCAATCACAGCCGAAACTAATCACAGCCTTTCTGGTTAGAATAATGTAGTGACACCTTTGCAGCTGCCAGCAGACACATACATGTATAATGCATATCATTCATCTTCTTTGAATTCCTTTTGAAACATGCACTGATACCTCTTTCTTTTTATTTTTTATACAGATATGTTCAGTCCATCGTATATTACCTGATGTATATTTACACTGTAAAGGAGTAATGATTGCTGAGAGTAGGAAATGTGGAGGGAAGCTACGTCTGATGGATGCTAGGAAGTTGTGTCGTATTGATGTAAATAAAACTAGAAAGATATATAATCATCTTGTGTCTAAAGGACTTGTACAACTTTCATCTTAACTTATTAATGCATGTATGTGTATTTATCATTGAATGCATTTGTAATAATTGATAATCTGAATTGGCTGCATGGCATTGTTTTTGAAGTGCTTTGTTGTTATAGTTAAAATGATGACAGCCTGAAATTTTTTAGTAAATGCTGTTGCTACATGTAACTATGGGTTAACTGCCTTTTATGTTATGTTTATATCTTAATTGGCTCATGGCATTGTTTTTGAAGTGCTTTGTTGTTATAGTTAAAATGATGACAGCCTGAAATTTTTTAGTAAATGCTGTTGCTACATGTAACTATGGGTTAACTGCCTTTTATGTTATGTTTATATCTTAATTGGCTCATGGCATTGTTTTTGAAGTGCTTTGTTTTTATAGTTAAAATGATGACAGCCTGAAATTTTTTAGTAAATGCTGTTGCTACATGTAACTATGGGTTAACTGCCTTTTATGTTATGTTTATATCTGAATTGGCTCATGGCATTGTTTTTGAAGTGCTTTGTTGTTATAGTTAAAATGATGACAGCCTGAAATTTTTTAGTAAATGCTGTTGCTACATGTAACTATGGGTTAACTGCCTTTTATGTTATGTTTATATCTTAATTGGCTGCATGGCATTGTTTTTGAAGTGCTTTGTTGTTATAACTAGAAGAATGTAAAACATTAAAGGGCTCAGCCCCGGCCACGCTATATTGTTGTGCTGTATGACGTACAGGCACATGAGCAAGGAAAGCATTATTGCACATGTATCTATACAGTAGATCTTTAATTCTTGATGTAGTTTTCATCACATTGTGCAGCAATGAAGTTATCTTGCTTATAGCAATAAAGAGTATCTATGAAGATAGCAGTAACTGCAGTCATCATGTGTAGTTCTGCTGGCTTCATGAGCTGTTGAGGCTGTCATTTAACATCAGAATCTTTGGCATCAATAACAAAAATTTTTGTTAACCTTCCTTGCTGCTAGAGAAGTCTTTGAATAATAGTTAGACGACCCAATGCGATATGCCCATACAGACAGACTCATGTCACCTCAGTGGGTTTGCCAAATTAAAATGATGCACAGGCTGAAATTTTTTAGTAAATGCCGTTGCTACATGTAACTATAGGTTCACTGCCTTTTATGTTATGTTTATATGCATAAACATGAAGTTATCACATCTCTATCTCCTTCCTTTGATGTCCAGAGGATGTTGTGTGTTTGTAGAAAATACACTATTACCATGCACCTTGGTTACTATGGTGATGTATTACTTGACTTGCTTCATGTGTAGTGGGCCTGCCAACCCTGAAATAAGGACACATAGATCTATACATGTATTATAATAATGCATATTGTTTATCTTCTTTGAATTCCTTTGTATTAATGGTATAAATCAAGAGTGGCTGCTTTTATTATTATTGAAACACATACTGATACAGACATTGCACATTATACAGATAGACGATTACATACATAAGATTTTGCTTTGAAAGTAGATAGCTATAGATAGATGAGCACTATGGTAAATTGAAGTGTCTGTGACAATGGTATGATGTAAAATGAGTTTTTTGACTTACCATGTTTCATGTAAAGTCTCTAAGACTGCAAGCCCATATCTAAACTGTCTTTTAACACATTTAGACACTTTTAATTAATACACTTTGTTTAGATGATAATACATGATAAAAGAAAGACTGATAAAAGTAAATACCACACATAATCCAGTACATCATAATGTGTGCACGATGTATTGATGTTTATAGGGATGATGAATTTATACAGTAATGGTCTCTGAGTTATTAGATTTTGTTCATGTGACATGTTTCTCATTATTGTATTGATGATGTAGCCCTTAAGATGTAATTCATACTCATGCATAAATAAATACTTACTATAAATGTAAATAATCAGTATAGATGATTTTGGAGTAACTGATGCAATGTCTGCACTTATTCCTCTTTCCTTTTTATACAGATATGTTCAGTCCATCGTATATTACCTGATGTATATTTACACTGTAAAGGAGTAATGATTGCTGAGAGTAGGAAATGTGGAGGGAAGCTACGTCTGATGGATGCTAGGAAGTTGTGTCGTATTGATGTAAATAAAACTAGAAAGATATATAATCATCTTGTGTCTAAAGGACTTGTACAACTACCTTAATACATGTATTTATCATTGAATGCATTTGTAATAGTAACTGATAATCTGAATAGACCTTTTCACACTGGCATTGTTTTTGAAACGCTTTGATGTGCATTGCTGATAATTTTTGCCATTGGTTTTACACTGATTGCATTTCACATACTCTGCTGAAGCTATCCACACATTCACAGTCACACATTGCAGATATTAAAATAATGAAATTTTTGTAGCTTTGACAGCATTTTTTGTCTAATGTGTGGGCATCTACAACTGTACACCCTATTGCCACTTCTGGCTAGGGCTAGGCAGATTATGCTAGCATAATTTAGAGCATAATAGGGCAAGTTATTATCCTGGCATATTTGGAGCATAATGGGTCAAAAATTTCTGACCCTCCCTGACCAAACAATTTTGATTAAATGTTACAAGTACTAGTACAAAAACCCAACTGCTTAGTACCCACCTACGCAAGCGTATTTTCCAGTGACTCGAAGTCACTGGAAACATTTTCAGATTTTGGCATTAATACAATATTATTTTTATTAAAATTATAACAGATGCATGTATATACATGTATAATTAATATGTATGCAACTTGATAGCTAGTCAATTTTGAATAAAGCTTAAAATATGAGCATAATAATGAGCATAGTTGGCCCAACATCCACTATGGCAACTTTGTTGAAAGCAACTTTGTGGTTACTTTGATGTATGTCAACTTTGTTGCCAAAAGTAGAACAGTGTTCTACTTTTGGCAACAAAATTTCTGTTGATTTCAACAAAGTTGCCTAGTGGATGTTGGACTTTAAACTTTAAACTTACGGATACCAGTTATTATAATCATAATACGTTGTAATCATTATTCCCATATGATATGACATAGCTGCTGGGGGAGGGGTGTTACTACAGCAGGAAGACTATAAAAAGGATTGGTGGATTTGCCATTTTCAGTTTAGTAGTATCTAATACTATTTGTGTTGCTGCCTATCAGTTTTAAATGATATTTTTATGGTTACTTATAATATTGCCCAGAAGACTAAGAGCTATATTGGAGCAAGTGGCAGCTCCCCCTCGAGCTCCAGTGCAGGAGAGCACTAGAGGAGCAGCAACCTCACCCGCCGTTATTGTTGCTGGTGATATTCTCTGGTACAAGAGGGACCAGCCACCAGATGCTCACTGTCAGTTCTTAGTGCAATCTGAGCAAGAGACCAGCTACTGTTACAGAAAATGTGAAATGGTTAGTCTAATCTCATTGGGTCATGTATACACTTTGATGAATGCCACATGCTTGCCTAGTGTTATGGCAGTCTATTATTTTCATTTAGATTGCATCTCAGCACAGCAAAATACCCAAAAACTGTGTTGTCTAGCTGCTTGATCACTGGAAAGGCGCTAACTCTCCACTACCACTGCACACTATGCACATGCAACAATGTGACAATGAAATACTTGACATGCACACACAAATTCTTTAATTTGTATCAAATGTGTTGTATTGTGTCTATTTTTATTTCCAATAATGCTGATTGTTTCTCCAAAGAGACTCCAGTTCAGTATCATAGTTAGGATATCTTGCTAGAAATGAGGAAATGATTCCGTCAAATGAACTATCAAACTCATTAAGAACAACAGAACCATCTAATGAAAGAAATACAGTTATAAAATGGTTACATTTCAAGCCATCAGGCTCTATACAATATTCATGGCATACCCTATGCAAATGAACCATCCCATGGTCAGGCAGGCTAACCTTGTTTTTACAAGGTACAAGAAATAGGTGGAAGTGACTAATTTACTATTGAGGATAACACACATAAGTAGCCGTTGCTCCCTTACAATGAAGGTAAGGCAGATTCCCAATTCAACTCTTGTTGCAAAGATATTGCAATCTCCTCATCTCTCATCCACCCATCCCCTGCTTACCAGTATCAATTGAAGTGTGTGGCTGTACAAATAACTTTCTAGGCATCTTCCTAGCCATTACAATATCTCTTAACATCAAATGATCATCAGTAACAGTTCAATATTTATTATATAATAACTGTCCTGAGCTAATGTCTGCTGTAGACTTGTAGATCTAGAAAAAGGAACATCTTTAGCATAACAGCATTGGCTATTGAGTCATGAACATTGCCAAATACATATATAACTTACGTTTGAATAATGTACCCTAGTCAATTTTTATCATGGTAAACAATGGACAATAATGGAGTACAAACAAACAGGCAAAGGAATGATTATGTACCAAAATTCATTACATGCATAAACTACATACCTGCAGTTTATTTAAGAATTCTCCAATGACAGGTTTAGCAATGGTCTCCAGTTTATTCCTATCAAACCTAATCAAGAGGTCAGGCTTACCATCAGAGCCAGTAACACTCTCAATATTAAATACAGGAGTATCAGAATCCATCAATACACGCAATATAACATAACAGGCCTGCATGTGAGCCTATGAGTGGTGGGTGGAACAACATTGGATTAGAATGACACCAGTAACAGATCAGTATAGAGTAGTAATATCAGCTAATGAGGGAAATCATAGCAACAGTGTCTGAGAGTATGCTTATTGACACATCTGGCCATTTGTATATCATACAAATACAACATCATTCTTATATTGCTAGTTTGCTTGAATATATACATGCAGGTACATGTACATGTATATGCATTATCCTTCTAAATGTGCAATAATGAAGTGTCACGTATAAATAAAGATTAGATCAGTAACATACTTGTCTCCATTTCTTTGTTTCAGGTGTATAAAACTCTAATGCTATAAGTCCTGCCCTCAACATGCTCAACCAATTCACATACATTATGTCTTCAGCTTCAGCTCCTTCATAACCAAATATACTAGAAATAGGTGGAGCATGATAATATAGACCCCACCCATACTTACCGCAATATATTCCTGTCAGTGGAGAGGTATATACTAACACATTCTGCTCTACATTCTTCATAAGTTGATGCTATTGTACTAAACTGTGTATCCCATGTCTCTCCTGGATTATACCAACTCCTTATCTAATGTGAGTGTAGGAGACATATGGGACAAATTCAACAAATTCATTGCAGTAAGAGTTAACAAAGTTTTGATTGAGTACATGTGTTTACAATATGATGTTAGGCCAACGTACCGTCAATTTTCAATCAAAAGCGTGGGCAATTTGACCTTTTGATGCATGCTTTCTGCTAGAATAGAACCAGATTCTATTCCTGCATCTACATAACGTCAGGACTTGCGTAATATTGTAAACCAGCCTTAAGAGATATATGCAGTTACAAATGTAACAAAGTTTTGATTATGTATGTAAACAATACATGAAATGTCAAGATTGAGGCTACATTTACCAAGCAACAAACTAATGCAATCAGTATAGTTTTGTTCCTGTTTTATGCTTCTGTTTACACTGAAACAAATGAAAGCTTGTGTTCAAAGTGTATAGATGATGTGACTAAACAATCTAGCTACTCAAATGAGCCTGTAAGATTTGTTTGTAGCTGATTCATAAAATAGTCCGTTCCTGATGGTCTAAAACGATCAGTTTTGCATTGCTGTGTATAATAAACCCAGCCTTTTGCCTGGTTAAGCTGAAAGTGGCTCTGCCAAATTCTAGACACAAATTGACTGTTTACACTCTGACAAGTTGTGGCATAATGAAAACAATATAATTGTAGCCAAATTACATAATTAAAATTTGGCTACAGTTAACTGCAGCCAAATTTTAATTTTGCATTGCATTTTGTGGGAATGTAATATCTTATGAATGTTCTTAAGAATAACATTTGATGCATTGCTTACATACATGTACATAGCCAAAACTTTGTAGCTTCGACCATTTAACTCTCTGCAAGGAATGCGTTGGATTGTTGTAGATTGTCTTTTGTAAATTTGTTGCAGGTTGTCTTTGACTCTCTGCATTGCAAGGAATTTGTTGAACAACGATTCAACAAATTTCTTGCAGTGGAAAGTTGCAAAATTGTGACAAAATTGTGCAAAATTAAGTAATATATCAAAATGTTATTCTTATCACTAAAGCCTGGTTTATACTTTACACTCCTATAAAATGCGATGCAAAATAAAAATTTCCATTAACTTCAAAGCATTATTTGCGTCAAAATGTCAGATCACCCACACAGATATGCCTTTATGTCGACTATAAATCAGGCTTTAAGGTGGGTTTACAATAATACAATAGGCTTGACGTTACGTTGACGCTAGAATAGGATTTGGTTCTATTTTAGCGGAAAGCATGCGTCAAAGCATGTATCAGGAAGTGGCATGCTCCAATTAACCTCTATGTAAACAAAGTAATGAATATGATCAGAGTGAGAGAATGATCGTCTACACTATGACACTAGAATCACTATTCCCTGGTAAACAGTTAATGTAAGAAATATACACTGGGTGAGAATCCTCCATGCCTCCCTACCTCTCATAATAGTTCACTTTAACAGCATGCTAGCCTCTTTTTAACGTCATATTGTAAACCCATCTATATAGTATGATAAAAACTGCAAGCCCAACCTTATCTCCAGTCAAAGGATTAATAACTTTATCTTGTTCAAAGTTAAAGACTCCATTCTTATCCCATTATAGACTCATACCATCAACTATAACAATGAATTAATGAGACTTACCTTACTGAACAGTTTCCCTGATCCGTGTCCTAATAGTTCATGCAATCCAGCCTGCTTTACCTCTCAAATCAGTAAAAACACCCTATCAAATTAAATAATGTAATGCACACGGTGCAATTCACATTTGCAGTAACAAATATTCAATCACTGTGATTCACACTGTGATCATATTCATTAATTAACAATGAGTTTGTTTACATAGAGATTAATTGGAGTATGCCACTTCCTCTCTTTATGATTATGCCTTGCTGGTCCAAACATGGCTGCATAATAGGCTCATACTAAAGTTGCTCTGTAACACAACTCCAAAACTGTGAATACACTGAATAATTTTCTTAGTCCCTCCTTCTGCCCTTAGCTTTGTGTCCCAGTACTGATAAAGGCTTAGGCTTGGGGGCAAGTTGGTATAGGATGGATATAGAGGGGAAAGCTTTTTTTGGGTGGTTTAGTGTCTGTGAGTGTAGCTGGCCTCAAAGCTAATCCTGTGGCTGCTTTGGCTTATACATCATAGGCTCATCATAATCATTGAAATAAATGTCAATGTGATATGCCACAACAAAATTCACAATTTCTAAATTCACCTGATCCTCTGTTGTAAGGAATGTGACCCTCTTATCCTGTGAGGCAGCTGACAATACATTACCCAAAGACACATTCTTGAATCCTTCATTCTGTCTTATCTCATCATCTAACGTAAGGATCATAACCACACCCCTAACCCCACCCACTCACAGTTAGGTATATTGATACCAGCTGGTATTCCACTGGAAGCAAACGACACAACATCAAGTGAAGTAAAGTCTGAACGTAGGAACTTGTCCTTTTCAAACTCCACCCCCCAAGGGAGGAGAGGGAGGAACTCTTGAGCTGAGTCCACCAGTTGTGAGAATTTAGAGCTCATTGACTTATTAACAACAGCAACAAACCCTAGAGGGGGAGAGAGAATGATCAAGTCAAGAATCTGTCAAATGACAAAATCTGATAGCTTGGAGATATTCTGTCTGATTAATCAAGCAATTAAAAGAATGCATATACTTATGTA
>NW_003546920.1:36189-37944 GCF_000090795.2 Amphimedon queenslandica
GTTTTCTGAGTAAATTAATGATACTGTCCAGTGTTATTTAGATGTGGTCTATTAGATGAAAAGAGGTTAATTAAGAGAATCAAGTGTCTTCAAACTTATCGTTGCCTTGGTATCAAAACACTAGCTGGTAAGGAAATCTGTTTAAAAGAAGAAAACCAGTTTATCTTGTTATTATACTGGTCACAGGTGGTGAACTGTATGAAAGGTTAAGAGAAAACAAGAGAAAGAATGAAGGCATCACTTGATTTAATAACAAAGAATAACAAGGTAAACTACTAGGAATGCTGGGTGGCAATACATAATTTTATAACTTGATCAAAATTCAGTCAATTGCTTCAACAGAACAGCAGAAGTGAGTGCTAATGTTACATTATAAATTGAAACAATGAAACCACAACACATAACACAAACATGATGTGCAGTGGGCATTATGCATGTATGTTTTGTCTTGTGTTTAACATTGTCTCCTCTGCAGTGCTACTATATCATGTACTAATACTGAACTACAAGGACAACAAGCAATGTGTAGTACTGGTAAAACAAAATACTCATTAACTCCATTAAACATTACATACTCACCCGGTGTGGAGCAACTGGATCATGAAGAGAAACAAGTGAGGATTTATACTAGTATGAATGCCTTTCATTAAATGCTAGTAAATGCTATGCCATTGTGCCTTTTGTGGCAATGTTTATATAATTGTTCACAATATTCAGAGGATGTTGTGTGTCTTGTAATCTCGAGAGTATTGAGCGATCACAATGGAAACACACTATTACCATGCCCCTTGGTTGATCACTGTGGTGATGTATTGCTTGACTTGCTTCATGCATGTATGTAGTGGATCTACCAGCTCTGAAATAAAGATACGTAGATCTATACATGTATAATGCATATCATTCATCTTGTTTGAATTCTTTTTGTATTACATGTAATGATATGATTACATGTAATGATATGATTACATGTAATGATATGATTACGTGTAATGATATGAATCAAGAGTGGCCTCTTTTATTATTATTAAAACACACATTGATACCTCTTTTTATATTTTTATACAGATATGTTCAGTCCATCGTATATTGCCTGATGTATATTTACACTGTAAAGGAGTAATGATTGCTGAGAGTAGGAAATGTGGAGGGAAGCTACGTCTGATGGATGCTAGGAAGTTGTGTCGTATTGATGTAAATAAAACTAGAAAGATATATAATCATCTTGTGTCTAAAGGACTTATAAAAGCACCATCTTAACTTATTAATGCATGTATGTGTATTTATCATTTGTAATAATTGATAATCTGAATTGGCTGGCATTGTTTTTATAGTGCTTTGTTGTTATAGATAACAATCTGAAAATTTTTTAGTAAATGTCGTTGCTACATGTAACTATAGGTTCACTGCCTTTATGTTATGTTAATATACATACACAAACATAAAGTTATCACATCTCTATCTCCTCCCTTTTGTGTCCAGAGGATGTTGTGTGTTTATAGAAACACACTATTACCATGCACCTTGGTTACTATCGTGATGCATTACTTGACTTGCTTCATACGTAGTGGGCCTACCAGCTCTAAAATAAGGACACATAGATCTATACATGTATTATAATAATGCATATCATTTATCTTCTTTGAATTCCTTTGTATTAATGGTATAAATCAAGAGTGGCTACTTCTATTATTACTGAAATACACACTGATACAGACATTGCACATTATACGGATAGACGAGTACATACACAAGATT
>NW_003546920.1:39632-42254 GCF_000090795.2 Amphimedon queenslandica
GGAATGGTTTCTGAGTCATTAGATTTTGTTCATGTGACATGTTAGTCATTATTGTATTAATGATGTGGCCCTTAAGATGTAATTCATACTCATGCATAAATAAATACTTATTATAGATGATTTTGGAGTAACTGATGCAATGTCTGCACTGATTCCTCTTTCCTTTTTATATAGATGTGTTCAGTCCATCGTATATTACCTGATGTATATTTACACTGTAAAGGAGTAATGATTGCTGAGAGTAGGAAATGTGGAGGGAAGCTATGTCTGATGGATGCTAGGAAGTTGTGTCGTATTGATGTAAATAAAACTAGAAAGATATATAATCATCTTGTCTCTAAAGAGCTTGTACAACCACCATCTTAACTTATTATTAATGCATGCTGGTATGTCTTTGATTTACAAAATATTCACTACTGCTAAATATTTTGTAGTGACGTCATAAACCAACATTACCATAAGGTGCTAGTGAATCAGCAGACAAAAGTGGTCAAGCAGCTCCACTTGAATTAGGTATATATAATGTTACTATCAAAACAAATAATGGAATCCAACCAATGTAATATCTGATACTATAATGTATACCTTGAAGCCACTATTATTTGTGAGTACTATTTTTTGTGAGTGGCTTTTAAATCGCAAAAATTAGTACTTGCATTTATTAATAATTTAGGCTTATGTACTCTTGTTAACAGTTATTAATTGGGAAAAAAGAGCAAAATCGCAAAAAATTAGTACGCACTAAATCAGTACCATTAACAAATCACAAAAATTTGTCTACTTAAAAATAAGTGGCTTCAAGGTATGCCATGCCGTATTATGATTATTCTAATGCAACTCAGATACATACCATATGCCATGCATGAATGCCTGTGCCGGGACAAGTATAGTTGAATTCAAATTTGAAATACAAATAAAAGCTGCAGCAGAAAAAGAGAGAAAGGAAGAATAATATGCTATTCTGTGACACAATGTCCAACACCATTCAAATGACACATAATAGGGTTACCATATATGGTATGAGGGATTTCTCCCTTTCACTCATTTAGTATATATTATAAGAGGCGACTGAAGCGATTCAAGCACAGACAATTCCCCAGCCTACAGCTGCGCGAGACTGGCAAGTGCATGCATCAGTGGTGCCTACTTATAATGTTGCTGAGAAGAATAAGAGCTTTATTGGAGCAAGTGGCAGCTCCTCCTCGAGCTCCAGTGCAAGAAACCGCTGGAAGAGCAGCAATCTCACCCGCCGTTATTGTTGCTGGTGATATTCTCTGGTACAAGAGGGACCCGCCACCAGATGCTCACTGTCAGTTCTTAGTGCAATCTGAGCAGGAGACCAGCTACTGTTACAGGAAATGTGAAATGGTTAGTGCAAAGTGAACAGTTGTAAACTAATGAATGCATGGCCCGGGCAGGCTGCATGGAAAGAATTCAGTGAAAAACAGCAGCCTATTAAACTTTTGCGTTATGATAGTCTATTCTTTTCATTATTTAGATTGCATCTCAGCACAGCAAAATACCCAAAAACTGTGTTGTATAACTGCTGGATCACTGGAAAGGCCACCAACTCTCACATTACTTCACTGCACAATAATACTGTGACATGCACATGGCAACACAATGTGACAATTAATCACTATAATTATACTTGATATACACACACAAGTAAATTTCTAGTTCTTTAATTTGTATCAAATGTATTATGTATTATGTCTATTTTTGTTTCCAATAATGCTGATCATTTTTCCAAAGAGACTCCAGTTCAGTATCATAGTTAGGATATCTTGCTAAAAATGAGGAAATGATTCCTTCAAATGAACTATCAAACTCATTAAGAACAACAGAACCATCTAAAGAAAGAAATGAACACAACCTATGATCAAACTCTATACAATATTCACGGCATGCCCTATGCAAATAAACCAGCCCATTGGTCAGGCAGGTTAATTAATGATAGACCTTATTTTTTACAAGGTAGGACTAAGAACATCCCTCATCCCCCATCTCCTGCTTACCAGTATCAAATGAAGTGTGTGGCTGTACAAATAACCTTCTAGGCATCTTCCTAGCCATTACAATATCTCTTAACATCAAATGATCATCAGTAACAGTTGAATATTTATTATACCATAACTGTCCTGAGCTAACATCTGATGTAGACTTGTAGATCTAGAAAAAGGAACATCTTTATCATAATAGCATTGAGTGATGAACAATGAACATGTCCCAATTACGAATGGGAATACAACAAAACAGAAACCAACTTTGGCTCTACCTATGTATTGGGTATGCATGTAGATATAAGCTAGTTGCTTACGGTTGAACGAACCCTCTAGTAAAGCATTATTATGTAAACAATGGTAGAATTAATGGTACAAACAATAAACAGGGAATTAAAGGAATGATCATGCACTAAATGCCTAAACTACATACCTGCAGTTTATTTAAGAATTCTCCAATGACAGGTTTAGCAATGGTCTCCAGTTTATTCCTATCAAACCTGATCAAGAGGTCAGGCTTACCATCAGAGCCAGTAACACTCTCAATATTAAATACAGGAGTATCAGAATCCATCAATACACGCAATATAACGTAACAAGCCTGCATGTGAGCCTATGA
>NW_003546920.1:42946-44241 GCF_000090795.2 Amphimedon queenslandica
AAAATTATAACAATGTTTTGCTCCATATAATGTTAGTGTAAACAATACAAATGATGTAACTACACTACTATGTAAGTAATAAATGTTATTGGTATGGTTTACGCTCTCATAAAATGTGATGCAGAATTATCAACTTAAAGTCAAATCACCCACGCAGATTATGCTTTTTACATGGACTATAAACCAGGCTTTATAGTATAATGTGTAAGACTGCGAGCCCAACCTTATCTCCAGTCAAAGGATTAATAACTTTATCTTGTTCAAAGTTAAAGACTCCATTCTTGTCCTATTATAGACTCATACCATCAACTATAACAATGAATTAATGAGACTTACCTTACTGAACAGTTTCCCTGATCCGTGTCCTAATAGTTCATGCAATCCAACCTGCACTTCAAATGCTTTGCCTCTCAAATCAGTAAAAACAACCTAACAAGAGAATATAATGTTATGCTCAAAATCTAACAGTTACAATATTTCCATCACAATAGGCTGCTCTCCAATTAACTCTTCATTGTACATGTAGGCCCGCAGTAAACTCATGCTGGATGGCTTAAATGATAGCATAAGTGTGTACTCACATTTTGTGTGTGTACATGTACTTACAAAAACAACAAATGATTAGGTATACATGTGGTTGTTGCTATATATACAAGTAATAGTCTGTAACTAATTGATTACATTCTTGTCTTCCTATTCCACCACCTCCCTCACATGCATACTATACACACTATAATAACCAAATTTGGTGGAGAACTAGAAAAATAACTGAATGTAGAACAAGTGGTGTACTTAAATAAGTGATTATCACATGATGATAAATGAAAGTCAAGTTACTACATGATAATACTACATGAGCAAAATGTGAAGTTACATACAGTTCATTAAGTTAACATGGTTTCACAACACTCTTAACAATATTTGTTGCTGTGTAATAATTAAAGGTGTGAATGTCAGTTAGAAGGAGTTTTTCATCAGTGCAATCTTCACCATTCAAAAGTACTTGTCACTAAATATAGTGAAGTAGTACTTAGTGTCATTGCTGTCAATTACAACAACATGAGCTGATTTACTCCTAATAATGTAATGCACACAGTGCAATTCACATTTGCAGTTACAAATATTCAATCACTGTGATTCACACTGTGATCATATTCATTAATTAACAATGAGTTTGTTTACATAGAGATTAATTGGAGGATGTAAATTCCTCCCTTTATGATTATGCCTTGCTGGTCCAAACACGGCTGCATAATAGGCTCATACTAAAGTTGCTCTGTAACACAACTCCAAAA
>NW_003546920.1:45528-46448 GCF_000090795.2 Amphimedon queenslandica
AATCTTGTATTGTATGGGCTCAAATCCTATTAATAATGATAATATAATTATGAGAATTACGATCTAAAGAAGCATTACTGAAAAATTACCAGACTTCATAGAGTACTACTAAACTTTACTATTAAAAACTAGACTTTACTAGCTTACACTTTACAGAAAGTGCATTAATTTCCTTAATCATGCATTGCAGGATGCATAAAATAAATCTGTATAATTACACAACCGAGTTGCAATCAATTATGGTATTCATGTACGTGTATATGCACCATAGCTTCCCAAACTTTTGTCCAAGTACATGTACTGTATTTCCTCAAATAAAAGCCAGGGTGTTTATTTCTTATGACCTCAAAAAAAAAATAAATAAAATAAAAATTGAGCCAACAGCATGATTCAAACCAGGGACCTCATGCAAATGACTACAGGATGCTTAAGGAAGTATCTATAAGGCATCTATGTGATTTCAAAGCTAGAATGAAGTATTTATACTTCCATTTTATTGCTACCCTGGCGTTTATTGCGCCAGGCTTTTATTTGAGGATATACAGTATATTTTATAGTATTGTCTTGCACTACATGATGTCTTGTATAGGAATGTGGGGTGATTTATCATAACCAAAAGGTATACCTAACACATGTGTATATACACACAATACATAGGCAATGAAAATGAATGGAGTAACTGGAAGTATGAATACCACCATTACATTACATATGTCAGTGACACCAGAACCTGGATATCCACATAGTTTCTTTTAAATGACCAGTGAATGGCTTCAAAAATGCACACAATGCCCAGTGAATGGCTTGAGAACTTAGAAAAGCTAATCAGGTTATGCACAAGACTAGTGAATGGCTAAAGAGAAGCCAATCGGGTTATGCACAGTCTGTCCAGGTTGACTTCAGATCTTATTATTTATGCA
>NW_003546921.1:0-1057 GCF_000090795.2 Amphimedon queenslandica
ATGAATGACTTATCAAAAAGTAAGCTGCCTTACAGGTACATGTACAGAAGTAATCTATTTTTAACAATTGCATGCAATTTTAAAAATAAGTTATAGTACACTGTTAATCTATGTTAACACTATCAATAGTTGGTACAAAAGACCCAAAATACTTGATGCCGGATTATATTAACTCACCGGACTGTGGCAATGATGATGATGATGATTTGTTCACACTTTCAACAAAATGGGGAAAAGAATATTTCACTACACACTATCCATCATTTGACCGTTCTAAAAGTGACAGGTAAATTTAAATTTAAAATGTAGAGGTAAAATTAAGATTTTCAATAGAGACTGCCTGTTTGGAAGAGACTTCATTCGAGAAACAGTGAAGAAAATGGAAGTAAGATTAAATACAAATTTACATCCCAATAATGTTCAATTAATCAGCCCACATTGAGACAAATATATAGTGGTGAATGCATCAGTACTTTTATCAAACACAGTGACAACAAATTTGTAATGTCAATTATTAACGATCTTACATGGATTCAACAGGATGATATGGTAAAATGTTGCATAAAACATTTCATACATGTAAATTATAGGTACAAGAACTCATACTTTACCTAATGGAGCTAGAAAGTGATATAAATAAAAAAGCTGGTCCAATTTTGAGTTATACTGGAAGGAAAATTGTTTGGTCTGAAGTAAGACAAATAAGTAGCATTATAATGCTTTCAAGTCAAGATTTTAGATAATTGCCTCCTTAATCATGAGTAAATTTGGAATCAAATATGAAGCAGCTGTAAATTGTATATTAGAAAGCAAGATACCTACTTCTGAACCTACTTACATTAAAGAATAATAAAAATAAAAACTATTATTAGGCCTATTATTATTATTATTATTATTATTATTATTATTGATGCTGTTATTATTAATTATACATGTACTTATTTATCATTATTATTCTATTATTGTGAAGTAGTAAAGGAATATTATAATTATTATTGTGATCATTGTTGTTATCATTATTATTATATATTATTTATCATTATTATTATATATCATT
>NW_003546921.1:4598-7934 GCF_000090795.2 Amphimedon queenslandica
TATTTACTTATTAATGATTTCTTTAGGCTTCAGTGAAGTCTGTCTCTGTCAACCTTTTTCCTACTTCTCATTCAACTCATTCATCCTCTAGTGATTACACTATAAATGAGGTATGTGTGTTCCTTGGGTTATTGTTATTAATTTTTTAATTTAATTTCTAGAACATACCTGATCTATTTCCTGTTCCTATGTTTTGTTCGAGTATTCATTTGGATAACAAAAGTTTTACAGAAGATCGTCTTTACATGATTAATTCCTTTAAATACATTCTTAGTGGTGAACTTTAAAATAAACAATATTAATGGTATTCATACTTACTTCAAAGGATGTGTGAGCTAGTGCGCAGGTTATGTATAGCATTAGCTTATTAAGCATATCATCAGTTTTTGGACTTGTGATGTAAAATCTTGGAGTTTTCAGCTCAAAACCTGCAGCCCCAACACTCATTAAGACGCTGAAAGATTTAGCCAATTTTCATTTTTCAACTATTTGTGCATGCTTACCTATTGATGTCCAACAAAGATCAGGATTGCAAGCGTGTTCTTTTAACAAAATGCTAATTGTCAAAACAATGCAGATGGAGTAACAATGGGCTTCTGTTCTAATAACAAGACATAGTGTTGCAATAATGAATGGAAATGTTATAACAAGATAATAATACATCATGTACTATGTACTGAATTAGCTAAACAAAACAAGAACATAATATGAAAAGACTTGTCTAGGGTTGTCAGAGAACTTAATATCCAATCTAAACTGCTCCAGAAATCGGAATATATACTTCAAACTTCCAGTGTACTCAATATTAAAGATGTATTGTACTAAATTAAAGATGGATGTTGACAATGCACTACATTCACAGTGCAATTTTTGTTCTATAGCAATAAAGTACTGTGGCACCACATCTTCATCTGGGTCAAAGAATCTAACTATGTAAGGATGATTATTGTTTCAATCAGTCACCTCAGATAACGGAGTTCCACGCTAAAATAATAAAATAACAGTGAATATAATTCCATGTCCTGAAGTATCTTACCATAGTATTAAGTAAAATAAATGGAATATCATATGAAGTAAGGCTCCTGCTCTTTGCTTCCCTTCGTGACTCAGTTAATGATGCACATCAACATTTAAAAGCATTCATATCTGACATAGGACTGGAAAGTTATTGCATAAAGAGATGAATCTTATTATTGTATAATAGACAATAAAGTTATGTGTGTTTATACATACCTTTACGAAATTTTGCATTAATGAGCTTCGAAGATGACTTGGATCCAGCAGAATTATTCAAGCTGCATGTTTTAAAAAAGCACATCTCCATTTGCTCCAGTTAGCTTCAAATGACTCCTTTAAAACAAAGATAATAAATAAATAAAAATAAAAAATGAATTCAAAGGAAACATGAAGGAATACACAGTTGTACCATCCATGCATTACGCCATTAAATTAAGACAAGATATGATATACTGAAAACAAACATTAATTCTTTGTAAGTATCCTTGTACACATACATGTGGCATGATGGATGTACTGTATGTCCGTAATACATGTTTTAGGGTAAAATTATCCTTTTCCCCTATTACTAAAAGTCACTCCCTTTACTTATAGTAATCTTAACTGTATACATGTATGTAACATACAATTATATTTATCTACACATATCTCTTTTCTATCCTTTTATCTATATCCTATTTTCATCGCCCTTTATAATAGTATATAATAGTGTATAGGCCATTTATTTACATTACATATGTCTATTTTCATCTCCCTTCATAATAGTATATAGGCCATTTATTTACGTTACATGTACTTGACAGTAGCTCCCACAGCACTTTTACAAGCTATTACTGTTCCTGTACTGTACATGTATATCTCACTCTCCCTCATACTAGAAGACAGCTCATTCTCTTACTGATGTTGTGATCATTGGATATATTAAAGATGGTTTCATCAGCCAGTGACTACTGGAATCTCATGGATCGATAGTCAAAGAAAGGAAGTGTCATTGGAGGAACATCTAATGTCCGTTCTAGTACTTAGGTAGGTAAAAGGAACCGCAGACTTCAATTTCAACAAGTGAAGAAATGACAACATAGACCTAAGATAAAAGAGGAAATAGTAAATGTACATATATAATTGTACATGAATGTACTACATATCAGAATATGTGTACATGTATGTAGTAACAATTGGTTTGAGACAATTTTGACAAAATGAAAGCCATTTACAATGCACCATGTAGCCCATGGTCTTTGGTCCAATTTTAAGCAACATTAATTTTGATCTGAATTAACCCAAACTTTCTGCCCAATATAAGAACATGCATGTTTATAAGAAACAATTATTAAAATGGAGAAATCTTTTCTAACAATTTTTGGTAAAATTTGGCCAAGGACCCTGTACTATAGCCCATGGTTGTTGGCCAAATTTTTTAGCAACTTTAAATCTTCATAAACAGTCCATTTTTATCGGAATCAGGTCAAACTTTCTACACAATATAAGAACATGTATAGGTATCAGAAATTCATCATTTAAAGAAGGGGTATACCTTCTTAGTAGTAGTAGACCTTGAATGTGTACATGAACGTTATTCCTTGACTTCATTTTGTTAGATTGGCCTGTTCCTGCAGTGCTGGTCTCCTCCGTCACTCTACCATGCGATTGTTAACTTGAGTCCACCATTTTCCAATTCCTTAACGGCTAAACCTCACTAATTTTGATAATAAAATTAATTATTGATTTAATAATGACTGAAAAAGAGTACACCGTTTCAAGGGAACAGGCATTCCCTCCAAAAATTTTGATATCTGATATCTCAACAAAGATTAAAAAAATCATTTCACTCCCCAGTCATTAATTAAAAGTCTAAGTTAGTTTTATACAGTAGCAATGCTGTAATATGATCATGGGTTGTCCACTGTTTACACAGGAAACCACAATCACTGTGACACCCATGAGGAAATTCATTTTAAAAATGATAAGTGCAGGATACATTAAGTCTCCAACACAGATGTCAGTAGCATGCAGGTAGTAACTTCATACTGCATGTGTAAATAGCGGTATAAACTTTTCAAACATTATCTTGTACAGAAAAGACAGAATTAAAACACATTTATGAGGATGGGACTGGGTAGAACATATAAAACTTTCATCTTTACTACAATGGTACACACATACAATCACACAATGGTACATACGAACCACATTTACAAAGCACCAAAACAATAAAGCAAAAATTTTCAAACGTAAGTACACAACACTAATAATAACAACAAATATTAGCAGTCAACTAAACAAATTGCAGTTATTAGAGTAGCCAAGTTAATGCAAAAT
>NW_003546921.1:10718-46410 GCF_000090795.2 Amphimedon queenslandica
ATAATAATAGCACTATTATTATTAAGAGATACATGTACATGTATACACAAAGATACAATTACTCAATTTTAAAATATCAAAATCTTTTAAAAATTAATGATAAGCCTAAAGGGTAACTGAAATGATTTTTTGAGGTATTTATTTTATTGGCTTAATATGATTGCCTGAACTTTTAATGAAGTTTGACAACTGCCATTGTTGAAAAAAATTATTCACTGAGATATGAGCTTTCAAAAATGCCCTTTTTGCTTCCTGCAATATTACTTCCTGTCTGTGTGCTTGGCTAAACATGATGTCATTTGGGGCAGATTGGTGATTAATCCATTCCTTTAATGACTTATTTTTATTATTAATAATGATATGATACAGTATTGATTATAGTATTTATGTTGCATCGTATAATGCAGTTAAAGTGTAGTATTGTAGTGTTAAGTGGTTAATATCATTTCTGACTAGGTGTCAACATAGACAATAGAGTAAATGAAAGGGATTGGAAACGGGGTTAGCAAAAGGAAATGCAGGTTCGGTTACCACGTGACAACCATCAGTGTTTTGATTGATTCCCCATCTCCTCCATTGGTGAAGTTGCTCTGGCAGGATTTCGAAGGAAATTTGTGCTGCTCCAGGATTGCGCTTTCTTTTGATATATAGCCTATTCCACATAGAATTTTTAAAGCTACCTGCAGCAAGGTCTTTATCTCCAAAAAGCCATTTTGCAACCAGTTAGAGGTACACAAAGTCGCCTGTTTTTGAAACACTTTATCGTTCGTAAAACACTCAAGCTTCATTGTATCAATATGCAAGTCAGCTCATTCCATAGATTTCAAGCTCTTTAAAATGGTTATACTTATTTGTAGCTCAAGATCAAAATGAGTCTCTCAGAGGGGGAAAAGATGGTGTTTCTAGTTAAAGAGTGACACGGCTACTAATGCACGTATTGATTTACTAAACAAAAAAATTAATAAAAAGCATAAACATTGGTTAGTGTTGTGTGAGTTTTGTTTGCATGAATTGTATTCTCTCGGAGTTATTCAAGATTAAAGCAAGAAAATCCCAGTTTTTTACTCCAAAATTGGTCAAAAATCCCAACCATCCTCTGTTTACTTAGCAACAATACAAATAAATGGAGGTTTGCCCACACCCACGCTTCCGTTTCCAATCCCTTTCATTTACTCTATTATCTATGGTGTCAAGTTAGGGTGTGCAACAAAAAAATGAAAATGCAAAAAACCTTTTTTTTCACTAATGAAAACTATTTCACCTTGTTTTGTGAAAAAAAAGTTAAAACCAAACTCTTTACTTTTCCTTCTGAGTTATTTAGAAATTTTTGCTTTCTTCTTGTGGTATCCATGAAAGGGTTAAATTTAAAACTCCAACTCAGCACAAGAGTTAGTCAACGGCATGGCAGTACATTAGCTGTGGAAGCACTGTTTCCAAAGGTTAGTGACTCACACACAAGAAACCTTGGTTTGGAGAATTTTCAAACGATTTGGTCACTTGGTGACTGGACCATGTGTGTTAAATGCGCACCTCCTCTCCCTAATTAGCAGTCAAAATCTTTCCTCAATCTGACATTTTGAACATCATTGACAATAGCATGCATGATAAATATTGCAAGCTAATTCAGCATTGTTTACTAGCTGGGCAGCTGATGATTGTGGTAAGGTAGCCATTTTTAGTGGGCGGTGCTTTACATTTTGATTTAAAAGCCTGAATTGAAAATTAATGTTTCATTCCTACACTAGGTCATGGCTACAGCAACCCTACCATGTAATTTAATAGCTTTCTGTACACGTACGTGTATGTTATGGATTATCTCATTTTATAGGAGCTCCAACTTTAGCAAATATGATAGAACTGTTGGAGGAGGCAGAGGATTGTTGTCCATCAAAAATTCGAGTGTTTTAGAGGTTTTATATACTTTGTTCCAGACGCGCTATCCCACTGTTGTAGTTGGACCACAGAGCTTCTATAATGCAGCTCAGTGGCACCAACAAATTCTTCGTTAAGGGGAACCAGTAAACTTAGTTGTACACCACTTTCATTATACAGAAGAAAGAAGTGGTTACCTTGAAATCGAATGACTCTAGTATGTGAAGTGTTAAATATTGCATAAAAGTAATTTCATCAATTTTACATAATTTTTAATTATATGTACCAATCTCACTTTTCCTAGTCAGCTTGTGTCATATGGTTTAAGTGAAGATTTGTTAGGTACAGTCTTTGATCAAACTGAAAATGACAAGCCACTATCTTGGAGTCTCAGAGGGATTCTTGACCGTGATTTATATCAAGACTTATACCCTTTCCTGAAGAAATGGCCCCATCAACAAAATCCTCAACAGGAAAGTTTTACTCTATAATAGATATCAACCAAATTGTATTGACCAGATAATGCATATCTATTCATTGAGGGGCTGGTCCTATCTCAGTGTGTATGTTACTCAATTGTAAAGCATAGATTTGAACCCAATGCTTATTTGCTGTCTGAGGTAAAAGAGTGCATGGAGTTTAATCAAACCTTAATTTTAGATCTGGAAGAAATAAAAAAGCAATGTGACGAAGCGAAAAGAGAGTTAAACAACGCACAGCTGACATTAAGAGAAGCTTTGGACTAATTAAAAGTTACAGCAAAATGTAAGACAGCAGCATAGAAGAAAGTTTCATTCCTACAAAATTCAAATAGAGGTACATTAGCTGATTATAACTCAACTGCTGAAAGATTGAAAGAATTAGAAGCAGAATTTCTGAGGTATCTGAAGGTCTTTCTTCAGTTCAGGAGTTATCAATTAGTACTGATGCCACTGCTGTAATTTTTGAAAAAGAATCAATGAGCTTCGTGTTTGAAACAAAGTGCAATGGTAAACAGTACTCACCAGCAATAAGAAAACTATATTATTTGTTACTTTCTGTGAAATTCCTCCTACTAAAATAATCAACACAATGAAAACTGTTTTAAAGTGTTTCTTTTCTGAACTAGATGTTGAATTATTGCAGCTGCTAAAGACATGTTGTGCAGGATACATGGGGACTAATGAGCTGAGCACTTTGAGTCTTGCACACAAAGACTCTACTACTATTTGTAATTAAATTGAAGACGGTTCTCTGCTCCACTTTAACACAGATGGCACTACGTTAGGGCAGAAAAAGTTGGGTCGAATTGCATTAAACAAAGTTGTCATTTCTGTTAGCCAGCAATCCAATGGAACTGCCGACAGTATTATTAGTGATGTGTCAAGACAGCTGCAGAAACTAAAAGAGACTGCTTCTGCTCTTGGTGTACCAAATTTTTTTTAGTATTAACTGGACCATGATTTTATCCTCTACTGCAGATTCAGCTGCAACACAGAAGAGGTTCAATAAGCTTTTTGAACAAAAAAGGAAGCTGATATAGAAGAATTTGGAACTAATGCACCAGAGATAGCTTCTGAGATTATTGAGAACTTTTGTGCCATGCATCTAGGCTCTAACCTTCGCAAAGCATTTTTTGTTGGTGTGAAAAGCACTTGTGACAAGACTGCTGACAAGCATCATGCAAGAGAATATTACCAAATAGATATTTTTGTGCATGAATTTCACAAGCTCTTTGAAAGTGGTGCTCTGGAATATGGATGCAGTACTTTGTTATTTCCAGATTTTTACATAATATATGATGGCCAATGATACTTCTTGTTGATCAAAGGAATCTGATTACTACAATGCTTGTCTGTCCATAACCCTTGATTGTCAAGTAGGCAGCAGGTACTTTGTTACTGCTGCAAACACCTCAAAAGTTCTGTTCTTAAAACATGCTGCTGTGTTCTTTTTACCGTATACATTTCGTCATGTAAATAAATTGGAAGATTTATTTGCCAAGTTAAATGGCCCACAGAACTGATACATTTAAAATTGGATGGTCTTATGTTTTACTACATTTATACTGATTGTTTCTGGTGGCTAAGTCACAACACTTAAACAAATCTGTACTTGATATGAATGATTATTATTTTGAGCTTCAGAAATTCCTAAAGATGTTGCAAGAACATCCTCAATTCATAATGGATAAAGATTATAGTGTATTTATGGAAATGATGAAAACCTCAATTACTGTATTCGATTTAAACAATTATAATTTACAAGTGCCTCTTTTCAGATGATACATGTGATACCACTCATCCATATTCAATGATAACTGCTGGTATTGTGCAATGGAGAACAAGTTAAACACATATGCAAAGGCCCAATTGCCTGGTGGAATATATTGGAACCTGAGCCAGAAACTCAGGAAATATTGAGACAATTAGAGCCTAGTAATGACATATGTAAGTCGATTTGGGTCGTAACGATCATCTCAGAACAGCAGTTCCAAATCTGTGTTGAGAATCACGATCAAACCTTATTGAAGTTAATGGCTACCGCAAACATAAACAAAAATTTCTAAACAACTCAGCAGGAACAGTAAAGAGTTTGGTTTTAACATTATTTTCACAAAACGCTCGGTGGTGGAAAAGTTTTCATTGGTGAAAAAAAGGTTATTGGTATTTTCATTCCTTTGTTGCACACCCTAAGTTAGTTTTTCTATTCAGTGTTTGTTTTTTTGTGATATCATACTTACTGCTGATTTTCAAAGTAGTATTGTAACACCTCTAGCGCATAGTGTTAGCCTTTCTACCTCTCTCCTTGTGTAGTACAAGGTGAGTTTGCCTTGCTTTCTCTTACTTGTACAGAAATAGTGATTGTTTATAGTTCCTTGTAACCATGGTAAGTTGCTAGGATACCTATCGTTGCCATGACGCCCCGTGTACCTCAGTGTGATGGCCTGTTTGACGTGGGCTCCATTCACAGTAATGGTTGGACAATCTAGTAGCTGCTTACTCAAGAACCGCAAGGAGTAGAGCGGTGTCTTGGGCATGAAATGATAGCTTATGGTCTCTATAATCACTTGGTGCAAAAAGCTATTTTTTCGACCAACAGCACGCAACTTGACTTATTATGACTATACAGATAAATTTAATAATGCACCATAAGGGCTTTTTTGTTAATTATGGTCACATATGTTTCCATACATAATAGTGATGTACCTTGTAATGCAATCCCATGTCCATCTACAACACAAATACAAGACACCCACACATACATGTAGCTATAATAATTCTTGATTTCACAGAATGCAAGTGCAAATCTTAATCTACGCTACAGTAAACAAACTAAAGTGTTTTGTTTATTAATTCTTTACTGGCTAATACTGCTGTGTGGCAGTTGCGCCTGGGCATTGCCATTGGCCATCAACACCGCCAGCAACACCAAGTGTCATCTTAGTAATCACTCACAATTGGCTTCTTAAAGCAGGAGAGCTTATGTTCCAATGCCTAGTGATCTACAAGTCTTACTGGAATCCTTTAGAGCCTTACATAGAGAGCAATGATTAAAACTGTTTAGTGTTTGAGTTAACTTTAACCCAAATCTGTGAACAAGTTAATATGCTACAACAGATGCAATTAAGACGCTACAAATCTGTTCATTATTATTAATAATTAATACTTTATAATGTTGTGTAGATGGGGCAACACTACATGGTTAGTACTATAAGTAATGAAACAACTAAATGAATGTTGCCAACACCAGCATGATGTAGATCCATTAGTGTAGCTATGAATACATAAAAATGTGTTGACAAGCAGTTCTACGCAAGTTCATGCAGAGATAACGCATACAGTAATTGTTTTGCAACACTGAAACTACTAACTAACTTCAACAGTGGGCTCAATAGTTGCTGTGTGTTGATCCTATTGTAGTAGACTAATCAGCAAATCAGTATAGACCCAGGAGATTTAGTACAGATATGCTCCATCTTGCCTTCAAGGTGTGGCTCGCAGATGCAGGCGTAGTTACAAGGTTAGAACTATTGAAGTATTGCGAATGCTTAATGTTTTTATATTATCCACAATCACTTAATGGGAAAAGTTTCTAGACCATGTGCTCTTTCAGTGTAATTGAAAACCTAAAACTTAATGATACACCTATCACTGCACACATGCAAGTTTGCCAAATCCCTGTCCCACATCTGTAATATTTAATAAAGCATAAAAGAACTTAAATCTGTCGATTTTTATTCATGATATAAGTGACTTGGAAGCTCAAGAATTTCTTGAAAGAATTGCCTTCACACTCAGACTGTTGTGTCCAGTGGATTTTAGTTGCATGACTGCTTGATACCATGTACTGATAGTCTGACATGAACATTATTTTATGGTCTATACACCATTACACATAAAGCATACTGAGGTGTGCCATGGTGTTGTTTATTTTGCTGCTGTTAAAAATTACTTTTGTAGCTGTACATGAAACATTGACTAGATCCTTTGCCTATAGACTTTTCCCGCAAAAAACTATTCAAGAGAATTGATGTAAATTTGCGAGAATTTACTGGAGTAATAAAGAGTAATTATGAGTCATAGAAGCATCACAATGACGAAAATTACACTTATTTGTGGCATTGCAAAGACTATACTGCAAAAGCTTGATATGTAGAGATTTGACATCTCTACCCTAGTAATACCCTGGTATGCCCAGGTCTAGATACACCTATTTTACAGACGAAGAAAGGATCTCCGTAGTTTTTACTCCAAGAAAGGCCAACTCTCACACACACTTGATGTGTTTGAAAAATAACCAGCAAATTCTTGCTCGATGATATCGGAGGATTCAAAAAACTATTACTAGTAGCTATAAGCCATAGAAAGCGACTAAAAAAGAAAAGCTCTTCCACCTTTCTTTGTCTGTACTAACCTCAGGACTGCTGTGAAGTTGTGCCTGAGAAGTACAAAAAAAATTTTTGAAAAAACAAAAAAGTCATTTCCATTATATAAATGCATTTGGAAGTTCTACTAATTTCATCGTACGGGTTATAGGCTCGTTCTTCATTAGGTAACTAAGAAATTGGGCAAAAGTGCTCTTTCCTTGTATTGATTTGAGACCACACCAAGACCACAATAAATATTGTAAAAGCACTAAAGAAGTTGCTATTGATAAAAGTAATTGTTAAAAGCATGAATTTTTATAAAAAGTGTTTCAATTAGGAAAAAAATTAATTTCAGCAAAAATGCATTATCACATGGCGCACAGTAAATGGCGGTAAAAGATTATTTGTTGCTACAACAAGAATGAAGTAGCGACTGTTTGTTTTGCAATAGCAACGGTTTGGAATGGACCTTATGCAACAGAGTAAGATGGCTGGATCAAGTGTGGCAGCTGAACATTTGACCTCTGTGTCATTGACCTATTGCCATAGGGACCCTGATTTTATTTTAATACATTCTTTGTACTTTAATCGTTTTGTGTTTTTTTCCTTTGATTGCTTTTATGAATTTGGAATATCCTTTCATGAAGCTCTATCACTTATTACTAGAGTACATATCGTGTACAGGAGTAGAGCCCTTTTATCTAAACACACCATCTAATCTCTTTTAGCAGCTAAATCTTGACTTAGGTAAGCTCAAGTAACCAACAGTTATTAAGGTAGAGCTGAGGCTTCTGCACATGAATGCTGGGTGGGGCTCTTCATGCAATGCATATGTATTAATATTTGATAACTAATGACTCACTACACACTTCTAGCGTAATACCAGGCATTGGCAGGCAATGGATGAAAAACAAATACAGACATGACTACATGCCAGACTGAATGCCCTCTTGAATTTACTATTTCCAAAGTAACGAAGTATTTTCTGACTGGGAAAGCTATGGATGGAAAGCCTAACAATGACTTAAAGAGTGTTAATAAGATTGTTTCCCATTGTTTAAGTGAAGTGAAATTCAATAAGGCCAAATTAAAAATATTGTGTAAGTTTATTAATATTATTATTATTATGAAACATAACATTGTCATTGATAGTATTATTATTATTATTATTAAGGTTACGGGATACCTTTCTAACCGTAAATCTTTTGATCCTTAAAATTAAAAATGTAATTTTAAAAAGTGGGTGGGGACTCACGAGTTATCTCATTGGCTTATCTATTTATGGCTATGTGCTGCCCTGCATCAAAAGGAATGGACTTTTATAAATCAAAAATAAACTCAACTGGGCCATATTTTACATAGTTCTCTAAGTAAATATTTTGCTAAATTTGATATCTAGGTCGTGTCGTGGCATGACTTAGTAGAAACGGAGATAGTCACACCATAGATCTATTTGGCGGCCATTTTAGTGCGTTTTTTCAGCATTCTTGACTGATTTTCTGAGGTTAAGAAGAAAGAAAGCAAAAAATCTCATCGTGACGACCTTCATTTTTGCCTCAAGAAGAGCTACCATTTGTTTTAGAGACTTTTGTTGTTCAGGACTGGAGATTTTTGATTTATAAGTGTTTATAATTAACCCAGCCTATATCAAGTACAGTAATTCTGTATAAGATGAACAGATTACCTTATATAAGATATAAATCATTAAAAATGATAGTAGTAATGAAAGAAGTGTCATTTTTAAAAAGATAAAAAATAAAATAACAATTAACTACAGCTAATTAATTATTCATAAACTTTATCCCGTAACCTTAAAATATTTGAACACAATTATTATTATTGTTATTATTATTATTATTATTATTATTATTATGATTATAAAGAGAGCAAAAAGGGGGAAGGGAAAAAAGAAGAAAAAGGAGAAACAAAAAGAAATAAATAATTAATTAAGTAAATAACAATAAATAAATAAATAAGAATAAGAGAGGACGGAAAATAGTTATAGAGACCCAACAATATGAGGATGAGGTATAGGGAAACGGGTAACCCACAAATTAGCTAATCCCTTCCATAACGCAACTGAGAGTGTCTGAAAAAGGTGGCGAGTGGTATCTTTAGCATCAAGACCCAGGTGAAGACTTAGAAGTCGACCAAGAGAACAGATGGTAGATAATGCCTCCTTTCCCAGAAAACAAAGAGATTCCACGGCTAAGGGAACAAAGGAAATACCAGCAGAACGACAGAGGAAGCAATAAGCAGCTCTTTTGCGGCTCTCAGCAATCAGCAAAGCAACTCCCTGTGCAGAGGCAGAAGAAGATAATATAAGTTGCTAAATTGGAGATATCACAGTAACATCAAACACTGTGGGCTTTCCACCAGACCAGGAAGGAAGAAAAATATCAGCTGGATGAGAGCATGAATCTGAAAGTAGAGAAGAGACTTCTTTCCGAGAGGCAAGATCAGCAGCTTGGGCAGAGAAGAAAATGACCTCACAAGGAGAATTATGGCAGATAATTCGGTCACCATTCCCCCCGCACACCCTCTGTGTGTCCCCCATTGGATCAGACTCCTTGTCACATATAGGGCAGTCATGAGGAGAACTAGACAGGAGGACTCCCATCCAATAGAGAAGGCAGAAACAAAACTCCAAATCATAAAACCAGAGTCGAAGCGTACCAGATGGCATAACTTGTAACCAATCTCCTGAGTGAGGAACCGACGTAACTAAAGCCAAAGCTCGAGAACCATCATCAGGAGCTGTGGAAAGGAGAGACTGGAAAGAAAACTGGTCAATAGCCTGTGATAGAGACTTTTGACAAATAATAAAATCTGTCACTAAAGGAACGCAAATTAGAGTGACCCACAGCAGTGTGAAAAAGGTCAAAAGATGCTGAAGGATACGAAAAAGGGAAAGCCTCCAGACACAGATCATCCACCAGGGACTCCCCTGCCCGAATAGACCCTAGGATAGCTGCTGGAGTATGAAGCTGAGCTCTACGCAGGCCCAACCCTCCCAATTTAATTGGTAGAGAAGCTTTGGACCAAGTCCAAGGTGAAGGACATGCCCCAAGTATACGACTGAGACAAGAGTAAATCATTTGATCAATCTCACCAAGTAAAGAATGAATCATAGTAGGAGAGCATGTACGAAGGATGGAATTAAACTTCGGAAGAGAGAGACAAGAGCGAAGGAGGACATATTCAACTTGGGAATCCTTCACATCAGACATACAATCTAGTGAAGCCTGAATAGCATCCAACCTTTGTTGCACCACTGAAAAACAGAAAGCATCTGAACCCACTGGAAAACCTAGAAGTACATTACCGTCTTGATACACAGGTATGTCAGCAGGGGTACTAGAGAAAGGAGGAGAAAAACCCGAGGGAGCAAATAGGAGATACTGGTCTTTGTTGTGAAAAAGGCCACAAGAAAGACCATCCTCTTCAATGATATTTAAAGCTCGAGAAATGTCAGGGAGAGAGCCAACAATGGTCCCATCATCCAAGTACCTACCGTTCAACCCCAAACCCGGGACCTCATTCGATATCTTTTTAACAAATGGGTGGAGTACAAGAGAGAAACCAAGGGGTCCAGAGGATCCCCCTGCTGTACCCAACCACAACTAAGGACAGTATAATCCCCATGAAGGAGAATGGACTGAGAGCCATGACAGCACTCCATCCAAGGTGAAAGACATATGACACGAGCCTGAATCTCCTGGAACATGGCAGACCTATCAATACAGTTAAAACCATCCCGAAAAGTCCAAAAAGAGGACCCACTTATCATCAGATAAGTCACTAAATTTATGTACATTGCTTCTTTCTGTCTCTCATTGCTACCTTCTACAGAATATCTCACAACTTTTAACAGTCCACGAAATGTGTCTGGAATGAATTATTAAATACAATAATTGTTATGAAATCAAGTAATCACTGAAGATAACTGATGTAAAATCAAGTTGCTGTGCAGAAAAATCTGGAGAATAGTACCATAATTATTTAGTGCAGTCATAACATTAGAACTACTTATATAGTCTATTGCAAAATTGGTTGGCTTCTGCCTTTGACAACAAAAGCACTTTGTGCGGACAAGCGATTTCAACATGAAGTAAAAGTCTTTGTTAACCCGCTGTCACACAAAATATTGAAGTGTTAAGAACAGATTCGTCGTAGCTGTTCAGTTGTATCACACAATTCAACCTAAATCACGAGGAATGTAGTAAAAGCGAATTAAATCACAGCTACAACCCACCTCTCTAATAATTTGAGCCACTTGTGAATTTGATACTTGTTCAACCACTGCAGATATGTCCTCAAGCTTCACACCACAGATATGACGGAACACTGCAATGGAAAACACAAGAAGCCAGCACAGCCCTGCAACAAACTCATGCCAACCAACTGCCCAAGTTTAAGTATACTCCCTCCTATTGAATACACAAACAATAACTTAATGAACTCATGCTTATAGTCTGTTGGAATGTCTGTATAACCTACTCTTAGTGCAATGGAGTTTTGCACAAACAAGCCTTTCTCGTTAATGTAAGTGGGAATAATTGTCTGTTCTAGTAGAGAAAGAAATTCTCTGGTGAGCCCCCAGTATCTAGACCCACCTCCCCTACAAATTCCCTTAAAAGAATGTAAGAATTGCAAACAAAAACAACGGTACCTCAAGCATAGCAATCAATATACATGTATAATGGCAATACGCATGAAAAATGGTATTAATGTGAGGGTGTTTGGGTGTGGCTACACTGCAGTTGTTACACTACAGAGAAAGTGTCAAATCTTGATTGCCAGAGTTGTCATAGTCAGGTGCATACCCAGGGGGCTAAAAGGGGCTTGAGCAACCCCTAATGGCTGGGATCAGAGAATTTTTTAAGCCCAAGTTTCTTGTATCACTGCTAAGTGTCTGAAGAAATTTCTTTAACACACTTGACAATAATTTCAGCCTCAATTTCAGCTTTATCCAGTGCTTTATAGGGCAATAGGAAGCACCAGCATGCCTGAAATTACCGTGACCCTGCCAAATATTAATAAATAATTTGCGATAATGATGGAAAATGCTATTTAACACTGTAAAAAGGAGTGTCGTGAAAGTTGCAGAGCACTTCGCGTGCCATTAGCATCCTCCTGTCCCAATTCCTGGGTGCGACCCTGATATTCCAGTCAAAATATCATATCTTGTTTGCTAGAGACTCTTGGGCTAACTGCTGGAAGACGCTTGAGTTTGTTGCACTTCTGCTCAGTGCACACAGACATTTATTAGGCTCTATTTGTTGCATAGAAACTCTTGTCTAGCGTCTTAAGCTTGTGGGCCTTAGCTACTCTTCCTATGGACAAGCGCCTCGTGTAAAGTCAAGGTAAGTGAATTTTAGACAATGCTTTCTTCAGGACAATAAAGTTGAAGAATAACGTTACGTATTTTTTAAAGAAAAGGTTTTTGTGTCTCTCTAGAGATACTATATAGCTTGTTACGGGCTGGAAGCATAGAAGAATGATAGGAAAACCTACATTTGGCAAAATTGTTAGCTTTCGGTTCCTTGTATCACCATCTACACTTCATAAAACTAAAGAAGGTAACTTTATCAAGCAATTGAGAAAGTTATCTGAGTATAGGGACCCCCTTCTAAAACCACAAAACCTCACATTGAGAGCTTGTTTCTGGACAGAATGAATCAATGACAAACACTACCCTTAACTACATAGTTCTCACCCACACCATCCCTGGCGAGGCCAAAAATTGTAACACAAACATACAACAAATAGTAATACACATTTATACAGAGGTGACAAACTAATACACACTTCACGCTCGCTTACACAGACACACACATGCACGAAAATTGATTAATAACTTACTGCCCACCAATTATGATACATGAATATTTAATTAACTAATTAAAGAAGCATGGCCGCATCTAAGTGCTTGATGGCAGCAAAGAAAGATAGAATTTCCTGTAAATCATGTATTTTAAAGCAATTTATGATCAAAAATTAACTGTATAATCAGAGTACTTGTAGCATACAGTGTCCTTTAAAAGTAGCATAAACCATAACTGTGTTCATAGGAGTGGCTCAATCATGTAAACACCTTCTCAGTTAAACTAAAAGCTGAGTGAGGGTCAGGCAGTGTGGTGAGAGTTGGAGCTCAATAAAAGATTCTTGAACCCACCATTTCTGGTTCTCAAGGCCAGACTGTCTTTCACTTGCCCAGTAAGCATATTTCTCAAAGATAGAAGGGAAACTCTATATTCCGTTAATTTTAACTTTTCAGTCAATGGACATGTTGAGCTTTGAAGATGCCAGTATTTTAATTGAGGTGCAAGCCCAGCGCTAGGCTACAGTTATTGTAGCTGGGTCCTGAGACATAGCCCAGGGGTTAGCAAAACACAAACACACACAGCAAAACAATGGTACACACACATATAACAATGGTGATGCACATATATACCGTGGTGACAAACTAATACACATTACACACACACAAACACACACACACTGCATAACAATGGTAAGACACAAAGACAAAACCTGTATCAGTTTTGAGGGATTAAACAAATCTCTGCTGCACTTGTTCAAAGTATCTTCAAGGAAGTGGCTTCTCCTCACCACTATAGTAAAATATTCAGGAGTCAGTTGCAATTCAAAGAGATCAACTACATCTTCAATGCTGCTACATAACAATAATGATATAAATAGCTTATTGAAATGTCAATAACTTTGGCTTATTATGATTCCCATGACACCCTATTTCTTTACTGGATGCACTTACTTGTAAATCAATTTTTTCTTCATTGTCATCCAAACGTACAACACATTGCTTTAAACTTGCACATGCAAAATTGCAAATCAATAATAAGCCACAAACAGTTGTGGGTTTGCAAGTAAATAGTAATACCTTAGAATCTGAAGAGTCAAGGTCAACCACTAAGACATCTTTACCGCTGCTGTCACTGCCAAACAAAATTTCTATAACTTGGCAGATCCAAGTCTCATCATCATCATCATCACTCTTACCATCTTGAGTTTATCCTCTGTATAGGAAAGAAAGCCAAATATCATCAACAACATGCATGCAATAACAAGGACCTTTCTTCTTCTACCCAAGCATATGATGAAACACGTACTTAAAGCTTTGCAAGATTTGGAACTGACACAAATTTTAATACAGTGTCATGCTACAAAGTAACAGTGAATGCTATGACTCTCCTTGCTCTCATGCCATACAAAAGCTGAAGTATTAACTACTGTAACAAAAACAAGAGTATTTTAGCCATTTTTGACATCACCCATTACATTTCAGGCATACCACCTCACACTCACTTCCTTCCTATTAGAAAAGTACAGGTATTACAAATTCAAACTCAAGGACTCACCACAGCACTGACATCCAGCTCCCTTAACATTGGCCTTCTGTAGATCTTTGCATTTGCCATTCAATGTGGCTACTTGTAGGTGTTAATTGTAATGTTTTTCCAAACAAAAAGTTTATAAGAGAGTGAGAACGGAGAGAAAAATGAAGAAACATTTCATTCACCAGAGCTGTAGCCACAGTAGAGGCTTCCATATTAGGGACTGGGTATGCCTCACCCCACTTTGTAAAAATATCCATAGCAACTAACAGGTACCTGTTGCCACTAGAACTAGCTGTAAATGGTCCAAGGAGATCAACTACTACTACTTGCATTGGAGATCCTGTACTAATGCTTTGCAGAAGTCCTTCAAAATGGGGAATTGGTGTTTTGCGTGTAGCACATTTAGGACATGTACGGCACCAATATTCAGTATCTTTGTAATGGCTTTGCCAATAGAAATGTTCTCTCAATTTACTCAGTACTTTGGCTTGTCCCAGGTGACCACCAGATATCCCTGTGCATAGGTTGTGTAATATTGTGTTGTGAAGGCTCTTGGGAGCAACCAACTGCCTAGTAGGTGGTTCGTCTGCAACTGGGGTCATGAATAATCGATACAGTATTCCATCTTTGACAACCAACTGATCCCACAGCTGTAACAGCCTACATGTAGCCATGCTGTAGTATGTGAGACTTTGATCTGTTGGCCTAAAAGTACATGATTCTTTAGCCTGGAGAACAGGGCCAATAGTAGATTCTTCCAACTGAAGACAAAGTATTGCTGCTGAAGTATGCCCCAACAATGATTTGCTCCCAATTTGAGTGCATGATACTGGAAGCTTTCTGGAAAGTGTGTCAGCATTTCCATGTTTACGGCCAGGGTGATGTTCTACTGTAAAGGAATACTCTGATATTTTCTCAAGCCATCGAGCTAATTGACCCTCTGGTTGCTTGAACGACTGTAGCCACTTCAGAGAGTTATGGTCTGTGCGTAACTTGAATTGTGCCTAACAGGTATTGATGAAAATGTGTAGTAAATATAACCACTGCTAATAATTCTCGACAAGTCACACTGTAATTACTTTCTGTTTTGGAGAGACTTTTACTAGCATAGGCTATTACATGCTCTTTCCCTTCATGTACTTAAGATAGTACTGCCCCCAACCCTGAAGTATTAGCATCAGTATTTAGTATAAAAAAATCAGACATGGGTGGGGTAGTGAGTTTGTGACATAACGTATCATAAACTTGTTGACACTCATCAGACCACTTTAACTCTACCTTTCTCAACAAGTTTGTGTAATGGGCTACTTATGGAAGAAAATCCTTTGAAAAATCTCCAATAGCAGCTCGCTAGACCCAAAAACTATCGCAATTAAAGCTGAGACATGAGCGTTGGCCAAGACTGCACCTTTTAGATTTTTTGCTGGATCGGTTGCAACCCCTTCCTGTGGGAAAACAAGGCCTACAAATAGAACACGCTTTTGAAATAAGTCACATTTGGTGGGTTTTATTTGTACGGTAGCTTTGTGTAATCTGTTGAAGACACCTACACGGTTATTGAGATGCTCTTTGAAAGACTTACCCAATACAATGAAATCATCTAGACAGAAGACCATTCAGAACACTATCCATCAGTCGCTCAAATGTAGCAGGGCCATTGCAGAGTCCAAACAGAAGCACATTTAACTAATAGAGGCCGTTATGAGTTACAAAAGCAGTCTACTTTTTGTCAGAGTCTGCCACTTCGACCTGCCAGTAACCACTGACAACATCCAGTGTACTAAGCCACTTGGAGCCCGCTAGTGTATCCAAAGTGTCATCAATTCTTGGCAGTGGGTAAGCATCTTTCCTTGTTAGATCATTAATCTGCCTATAATAAACACAAAAACAAACTGAACAATCCTCCTTCTTTTACTAATACCACCGGTGATGACCAAGGGCTTTGTGATTGCTCAATAATTTTCTGTTGCAACATCCTCTGTAACATCTCAGTAACTTTGCCCTCATGATATTTAGGTAACCTCCGAGGTGGAATAGGTACTGGTTGTGACTGTTGCATGTCAATACTATGTTTAATGACTCCTGTTCGTCCCAGTTCACTATCATGAATGGCAAATAAGTCAGCATATGTACAGAGGAGCAGATACAATTGCTGCCTTTGTGAATCATTCAAGCCTTGTCCTTGTTGGGCTAAGGCCCACAATAATTTTTGCTTGGCTTCTGGGACCTCTTTAGGCAATGGCGGGGGAATATCTTCTGAAACAAAGGAATCTTGAGGTAACTGACAAAAAAAAGCTATCTTAGAACCCTTACTTATGAGCGATCGATGATTATTAGTGTTAATGGGGCGTGTAACCAGGCGCTTCTTTGGAAAGACACTGGACTGAGCTGTAATTGCCTGCTGACAGGATTGAGCAAAGTTATCCTCTAGAAACCATGTACCCCTTTGCTGTTCAAAATTGTTTGCCAGTACAAACACTTCCACTTCCGTTTGTGGTGGTATCTTAACAGTGCTCTCGAGTACTGCTTGTATTCTGACGTCTGATCCTTCAGGCTGTAATGGTATGGTTTGCTGGACCACAGGAAAGTGTAGAAATTTAGATTTGCAATTGATGGTACACAAATGTGTTCTAAGGAAATCGAAACCAATAATGCCATGTTCTGCAAGGTGATCCACAATTATAACTATGGTATGAATGGAGTTCTCACGTATAGTTAGTGTCAACTGAGCTAATCCTTGAACTTGCAAGGGGTTCCTTGTGACATTGACTAACTGGTGTGGCACTTCTAATAACTTGAATGAAGAAGCACAGTACCTTTCCCAGATGGAAGATGCTATCAAAGTAACAGCAGCACCAGTATCAACTAAAATGAGCATTCATAATCACAAATGAAGACAGGGACATGAAATGTATGAGAAGGGTTGACAGATGAAAGAGCAAATGCAGGGGATGTACCTTGTTCATCTAGGGCCATTGTAATACCCTCAGTCCTGTCATGCTTGCTTTCCTGGGCTGAGGGTTTCATGTTTCCTTGTCTCTTAGGAGCCAAATAACCTCTAGCTAAATGACCAGGCTGTTGACAATTAAAGCATAAAATGGACTGCAAATCCCTTCTTGGAGGTGGTCTTTGGGTTAGTACTGTGACCTCAAAGGTCTGTTGCTGACAGCTAGCTTGGTTTCCAGCTTCACTAGTCTTCCTGTCAATATTTTGACTGCATCAATGAACTTCTCAATGGCTGATGTTGAAGCTGTAGCTGCCACTGCAGCTGCACTAGTTAAGTCAATACGAGAAGTAGTCAAATGAGCCTTAGTCTGCATGACCATAGTCACAGCTTTGTCCAGAGTTCTTGGCATCTTTTGTTTCACAGCAAAAGCCACTTGGCTTTCAGTAATGCTAGCTAGCAATTGTGTCAATGCAATTTGTTCAGTAGCTGACTTGTCTAGGTCAGGGTAGGCTTTCTCAGCCAAATTCCATAATCCTTCACTGTAGTCAACCCATGACTCTGTATGACAACACTTTCTCCTAGATAACTTGGTCAGATACAAATCACGCTTCCAGGTGAGTCAAAGTACTCTTTCAGAACAGCCACGGCATTATCGTTGGTGTCCTTTTTGTCATGCGGGGGTCACTGAAATACAGACAGAGCACGGCCCAGCAGTCACACTGTAAGCAAGGCCCACTTCTTTCCATCATCCCATTCATTAACAGTCGCATAATTTGCAAAGTAAATAATGCACTGGTCCCATGACTCTGAACCAGAGGAAGTATTGGGAAGAATTAAGGGTTTGTTAGCCATTCTCAGTTAATATAAAAGGACGTTTACCCACTGTACCAATGTAACGTGGCTACTCGTAGGTGTTAAAAGTAATGTTCTTCCAAACAAAAAGTTGATAAGAACAGAGAGAGTTACAATCATTGAAAATCAGTATCACATGCTAGTCACAACTGGGTATGCACAAAACACACATACATGAAACCATAAAGTAAAATGACAACAAGATAACAATACAGTAATGATTACAATCCAATAGTGTTACTGTACCAGACACTAATACTCATTACAGCCACAACCTATTCTAGAAATTCAATGTCATAGCCAAATTGTGGTACAGAGATTACCTGCAGTTGGCGACTGTTGTTGGACCTCTGCTGCAACAGTTCAAAACCCCTTCCTTTGTGGAGCTTAGAAAAATTTTTTATTAGAGAATCATGAAGTTTATCAGCATCTGAATTTCACTAAAGCAACAGAGCACCACTTTTGACCAAGCCTGATATCTTTTGCCAGGCCTTTTTTATGCTGTCAGAAGAAGTTCAGGCTGAGCCAGACTGACAAAAGTATGCTTTCAGGTCTTAAGCTTCCTACACTGAAAACTGTTGCTGGCTTTGAAGTTAAACATCCTTCCCAAATCAGCAAGCGACGTACTTGGACTTCAACGATCAGCTGGAGGTCTCAATCCACCAGCACCACCAACATGATCCAATGTCCCTTCCATGGGTCTCTTGGCACTGCTATGATTAAGTAGGGAGGGCAGAGTAGACGTAGACCCACTGTTTGAGGGAGTGATGTGGGGCCGGTTTTGTCGATAGAAAAGACTGCTGGTGGATAGCTCTAGTATGTCTACAACCTCCAGCAAATCTCCACAGACCCTGAACATCCTCTGCCTTAAATTTTTAGCCATTATCAGACCGTAGAGACACCACACAGCAATTAACTGATCACCATCCAATATGAGATCCCAAAACCACATCTATGTAGAAACCTCATGTGATGGCCTATAATAACCCCCTTTATTTACTAGTCAATAATCTCAATATTAATAATTGTGAAATTATTAATCATTAACACAATACAAGAGTAAACAAGTAAATAAAAACATTAAAAATGGGCGAATTGGAAAAGACTAAAGAAAAAAGAGGGTACTTGCAAACTGGAGTTATAAGAAATCCTATGCCACTGCATCAAAGATGAAGGCTTGATACAGTGCTATCATAGGATAATTTGCCGTGCTTTCCCATAATAGTGTTCATGCAGTGGTGTAGGATTTTTTATCACACCAGTTGGCAAGTACCTCCTTGTTTTCTGACTTCAGTCCTTTCAAATGCAATCCAACTATTTTCCCATTTTTACAGTTTTTTATTTACTTGTTTACTCTTGTATTAGACCCTCTATATTAATGACTTGACAATTATTTATATTGAAAGACTAATAGATAAAGGTGGGGTACAATAAGCCATCATGTGAGGTTTCTACATAGACAATCTCGTATCAGATGGTGATTAGTTAGTTGCTGTGTGGTGCCTCTACTGTCTGATAATGGCAAGAGATCTAAGGCAGAGGATGTGTGGAGATTTGCTGGAGGTTGTAGATAGAATTGTGCAGTCCACCAGCAGTCATTCTTATCCACAAAAATGGCCACACATCAATCCCTCAAACATTGGGTGTATGTCTAATCAGTGCTCCCTACTTGATCATAGCAGTGCCGAGAGACCCATGGAAGGGAGACTGGATCATGTTGGTGGTGCTGGTGGTACGGGACCTAGAGCTGAGCGTCGAGGTCCAAGTATGTCGAGTGGTGAGTTGGGAAGGATGTTTAACTTTAAAGCCAGCAGCAGTTCTCCGTGTAGTCGGAAAGGGAAGCTTAAGATGTGGAAGCATACTTTTGTCTGTCTGATTCAGCCTGAACAGGAACAAACTCCTGAAAGCATGGAAAAGGCCCGCCTAAAATTTGCAGGGCTTGGTCAAAAATCATGTTTGGTTGCTTTAAATTCAGATGCAGATGTATACCTTGCCTAAGCCTTTATGCTTGAAGGCAGGATTTTTATACATGCCGCCTAATAACACTACTTGCTACTTTTCAGCTTTAGAACTGAGTATTATAGCAATAAGAAACATAGTGTCACAATGTGAAAAATAACAGTCCAGATCTGAACTTAAACATCAATGGAATGAATGATCAGCAGCTGATATACAGGAACATAAACAGACAAAATTTGATGAACCTGAGTCTTATTATTCATGTCTTTGGTGAGTTTGCTGTTAATTAGATAATGATCCCACCATACGTTACTTGAAAATGCTGCTGTACCTCTCCTCATTAATCTGTGACTGCTCACAACAATGAAGAAGACATCTGACTAGTTTTAATCTTTTAATTTACTGTAATTTAAAGTCGTTGGTTATCTAAAGAAAAAGTTTAAAACTCCAAGTGATGCTGACACGTATTATCGATCACAACAACATCTTGCGATAGCTAAACGGCATCATGACCCCACTGTAGCACAGGGACTAAAATCACTGCGTTTATTTGAAAAACCAACTTTACCAATGCCAGTTCAATCTCTTCCATGTCTTAGCAGTAACTTCAATACACTCTGCAGTAATTCATTTGAATTAGATGTGCCAGAAGATTTCTTGATTTTATGTGTTCAAGCAATGCTGACTTTGAAAAGTAATGGGAGAGCAAATGTTATTTCTAATGTAGCCAAAGGATTTGGCACTGAGAGGGCTGATGGATCTGATGCCCATTTTCCTTCATATTATCGTTCATGGCAGGTGACAATGTACTCTTAATTTGGCCAGAAGTGGGCCAAACTTCATCATGGACCATTGTGGTCTGTAGGTAATGCTTCTCAGGTAACAGACAAGAATAACAGTGCAGTACGAGATACTATGAAGGTACTTACCATCTGTTGTTAATACTTCATAACATGCAACTTTTATCAGGCACTTGTTAACATCCCATCAATATCAGAGTCTACTTTGCGAAGAGACATAGCTGCAAGTAAAATATGTGACAATAGTTGACAAAAGGTACCTTATGGCGGATTTTAAAATTCAGCATTAAAATGAAAAATATCAACCTGTGACTGCTCTGTTGGACATCTATTGTGTTTAAAAGTTACATAGTACCTTTTTGCATTCTGTGGAGTAATTTTATGATTAATAGAGGTCAGGAAGTTGGATTTTCTTGAATTTCACAACCCGCCATAAGGTACCTTTTGTCAGTTATGGTCACATTTTTCCTGATTCTAAACTTCAGGTTATGTTAAAAATCCACTACATTTAATTGCAAAACATTTGTGTATAATAGCTTTCTGTGTTGGATGAAGCAAAACTTGTGCATCCCAATAGTTGGTGGTGGATTAAAGCAGATGCATGTGATCTTGTTGCTGGATTGGGGACATCGGTGGAAGGCAAATGGAGTGGTGATGCTAATATGCACATCAATGAGCTTCAGTAATCTAATGAGAGTCACTTCAATTGCTTAAAATCATTAAAAGATATTGGTGCTTATAGCTTAAAAGTGGTGTTGTGTAGCAAAGGAGATAACACAAGATATTGCATTGGTTGACACAAGTATGTGAATTTTATTGAATCATAAGCTTTTTATTGTTATTATTTTCTTAGCTCTCAAAGCTGTAAACTCGGAGTATAATGAAAAATTTGGTCAGTACAGTCAAGAGAAAAAGGAACTTAGAATTAGCATGGCATTTGAAAGAACTTACTGATTTGAACACATTGGGAAGGCAGTTGCTCGTTGACAGTTCCGTTTTTTTAAAGAAAATAGATGATCCACTATATGATAAAGAAGCTGAGACCTTGCCTAGTAAGCTATCTTCCTAGAAGCAAATAGCGGAATCTTTTGTACAGAGGCTGGTGAAATACAGACGCACTGCAGCAACTCATGTATTAGTTGTACTGACTAGTCCTGAGGAGAGGTCTTCTAAGCCATATGCACTAGCACTGCAATGTATTGCATATAAGAATGTTAGAGACAGTAATATAAGATTGATCTGCAATGAGATTATTAAGGAAATGACTGCAAGAGGAATGAAAGTATCAGGTTCATTGTATACCCAGTATTGCATTAAATTTATATTTTGTGCAGTGTTTACCAATGGAAAATTTAATAGCTTACGATCAAAGGAAAACACCCTGCCTTTATCTATTTTTGAAGTGCACAGTTGTGCTAGAAATAAAGTTTCTAAGTGGAGTCAGAAGAATATGATCAGAATGTTGTCACCAAGAAGTAAAGGAATATAATGCATTAGTATTTCATATAAATGCAGTTTTATTAGATGGATCAATTACAGCTGAAATGGCTAACCCAGCTGTAAGTGACAAGTTACTAAAGGAAATTCTCTTCGTGTTGACACAAGGTTGGACAAGAGATAAAATTATTGATTTACTGCGGAGTAGGTGTGTACCCAATGGCTACATATATGACACATGGAGAAAAGGTTTTTTGGCGTACATGTTTACAATTGTTTTTCATGCAATTTTACAACACAACAGGGATTTCTAAAACTTTGACTGACAAGCTAAAATCTATTCTGGCAGTATTAGAATACCAGTATCAGATCAACAAGTGGGAAGCTGAGGGAGTACCATTTAGGACACACATGCATGTTCCTAAAATTCATTCAATCACAGGGACATTATTTTGTGAAAAAGAAGATGAGGGTCATGTTTTAAAGGTTGATGTACAGTAATTAATTAATGCATACATATTTTTTTGTTTAGAGAATTGGTAATAGCTTGAGGCAAGGTAGAGTAAAAAATATCAATCTGGAGAGATTTTTTGAAGCACTTTAAGGTAAATCAATTGACCTAACATACCCTGCTTTAACTGAAATAAGGAAACAGTCAGTTGAAGATGTGGAGAGGTTTTTGGTGAAGGTGTCATGCAATTTATGGAAGCAAAAGGATATACTTATGAGGCAGGATATTTGAATATAGTTTGTAACTGGAGATGTGCAGTAGATGAAAGAGGATTATCTGAAGATCAGCGGCAGCAGTTCTGTATGGACTTTTTTAATTTTATTGCACAAGATCTGATTCCACGGTATTTACCCGATAAATTGACTTTAGTAACCTAGAAGTAGTCAATTAGGTAACCATGTGATGTCAATTATAGTACATAGTAGTTTCATCTTATCTTAATGCAGGCCAACTGACGATGTTCGGGGACTGACTAGAGAAACAATCATTGCCTTGGCAGCTGATATTGAAAGTAGAAATTGGTGAAGGGATTTTTTAAGGAACAACATGTTTGGAATTGAACATCCCCATGCAAGTACTACTGATGATGTGGAAAGCTTCTTTAGTGTGCTACGTGATATGGTAGGAAAAAATTTTACATTGAAACAAGTATGTCTTCATAAATACAATATGCCTAATGAATGTATGGTATACTCTAAATGTAGGTATCCTATGGCTTGAGAAAAGTTTGTTTGGAATTTATGAAAAGATTGGATCCAGGCCTCCCATTTTATTATCACACAAGTACTCACTCAAGGTTTTATGAAGGCGAGATGCCCAGTTTCAATGAAGTTTCATCAAAGAATAAGCCAAAACATCTTCCACTGAGGGAGCTATTAGGTAAATGTACTAACAGTAACATTATTGCAATTTACACTTATATAAGTATACCTATATCAAAGTATTATGTTTAAGCATTACTATTACTAATACAAAAATATCATTACTGCATCACTTTGTCTTTTTAGGGACTGTAGGACGCTATGTGTCTCTTCCTATTCGTGGAAGTCTTTCTGTTAGATCCAAGTTTCATAATATTCCTGCTGAGCTTCGCCCATTCCTAATTTTCTACTGTAATTCAGGAACATTCAGAATGTAAACAATAATTATTACAATAATTAAATTCATTGACAATAACCAAAAATAATAATTTTAGAATTTTACATAAGGTGTTTCAACAATAGTTAATCATAATTTTATGAAACTAGTGTGCTTTTACACTGTATAACTTACTTCGGCCAAAATCCACGTTTCACTACTTCAACACCACAATACAATCCAGGTCCTGACCTTGTCCAATGTGTAATGTATCGTACCCATGCCAATGACACAGATTTTGTATCACCTTTTTCCATTGCTAAGTGTGCAGCATCAAGAGCTTCACGCACAACATAACCAACAGCTTTCCAATCTTCTTGATCAATGCTACATTTAAAAGATATTGCTTTAGAATCATATGGGTTGTTTGGCTCTTTTTACAAGCAAACAGGTACTTCTACTGAATTTTGTAGCTTCATAGCCACTACCGCCAATAGCTCCTGTGTTTGCTTGTTCTTGTTACAACCAACACATTCGAACACAATGGAATGCTCAACAGCATCACTAGTTTCATTACCAGTGTTTTCTGCTGAAGTTTCAAAATCATCTTGAGAACTGCATGTATCATATTCATCTTTCAAAACTTGGCAGCCCACATCACTGCCGGGATCTTTCTGGTTCCCATCATGATCAAATTGCCATCTCCACAAAGTGAACACCAGTCCTTCGTACAAGTTTTTTTCAGAAAGTGAACAACTACTCAGCTCAAATTCATCTTGATCAATAAAAAGCCACAGTGATTCCCAGGACAAACTTTCAACAAGGCAAGGAGAGACCTTTCTTGGATTGAAATATGACAGTATCCATCATATATGTCACTAGTTTCATCACAAATAAATGAAAATTTCATCTCACATAACTTCACAGTGAAAACAGGGAAACTTGGTATCGTGTATTCGACATGGGAACTAGATGAAAACACCGCAATTCTCAAATGTGTGTCATCTTCACATAAATCACAAGAAATCTCAGAAGTAGCTGCAGTCACCATTTTAAAAGGTAAAGGTAGGTAGATAAAGCAGGTAGAGGAAGTATGACGATTGATGTTGCGTGCGCAAACTCTTCTGGCTGCGAAGTAACTGAAGAATGTTGTGTGTGTCAAAGAGGCCACACAAAAATTGATTCAACTCAGCCTTCACTATCAGTACTTCATAATGAAATGACAGCGGAGACAATAGCTTCATTATCTGCTAGACAGACTTCCTTTGATAGAGTACTAATGCCTATATCATGACAAAAATCATAGGTATCTGACTGAATCAGCTGCCTTAACTGGCTTAGAGAGTCAGTACTCTCAATCTAACAATACAATTAATATTGAAATTCAGTCACAAGTTATTATTACCCCTTTTCAATATTTTCCTTTAATTCAAAATTAATGACGTCTAGTGGTCCTGCCTTCACATTTGAGGTTCCATAAACAATGTAATCAGCTACAGCAGAGGAAAAAATTGTGGTGCTGGCCCACCATGAATCAGTGAAAGTCCAACAAACCTCCAATATAGTAATGAGTTTCCTTCTATAGCTCTAAAACATTGTGCAGTGGTACTTTGTTATCTGGTGGACCACAGAATATACTGCCATATTCAGGTATCAACTTCATGAGTAAGTAAAAATACTCCCGTAATGGCCCCCATCATCCACAGCTGTTTCCCCAACAAATACAACTCATATATGTCCACTGACATCAAAACCATTTCGTAATTTGTGAAGGGTGTCTTGTAAAATATGCTTTCTTCTGACCAGTGGCAGAGCTGAACCCGGGCCCACACGAGCCTAGGCACAGGCATCAATGCTGTGAAATGAGATTCATTAGATGCAATGTGAACAATTCCCTGCCTAAAGTTTAGATAAAGCCAACCACAAGCCTCACTAGAGTACAAACAAGGGTATACAGGTGCATCCAAATAATTAGCAAGCACTTTTCAAGTAAAATACCCAAAGAAAAAGTTAGAAAGTGGACACACCCACATCCGGACCCAGGCATCAGTTTTTTTCCAGCTCCACCACCGCTTCTGATAATTATCCTTGGACAGTCTTCTCTCGCACTATAAAATGGGTTTGTTAATTTTATGCAATGATAAAATTTTAGGGACAGGTAAATCTGAGCTAAAAAATTTAAATTAAGTAAAACATGACTAATGAAAGCTTATTACACACCTAGATGGGACAGGAGTCAGTGGTGAAGCCAGAAGTGGTGTAGGACTACTTTCCCAATCCTTTGTATTAATAATATTGCGATATTTAGACAATTTATAAATTCCCAACGACAATAATTTGCAAAGTTATGAATAATAATACCTGTCAAGGCTCTCATCATTGTATGTGGGCACAGTGGCACTTGATGGCATAGTCTTTTCTGTAGTTAAATCTATCAACTCGTCTTGAGAACCCTCTTCACTATTCAGACATAGCTATAACATAGTAAGAGAATATGCTAGTAAATTGGAGCATTGTTCGTTTACTAACTTTAAGAAGTGGTTCATTTGCTAATATGTATATAGGGACTTTATTACTTTTGGGTACAATAGTACTTGCAGTCCACTTGAAAGAATGAGACACTGCTGGTATGGTGAGACTTTTATTGGAACCACCTATAGGCTGCAAAACTTGAAAAGAAAAATTACGATTGTGATTCATTGGAATACAAAAAACGGATCGGACTTCACTAAATATCTCCTCTTCTGACATACTAGAGTCTAACGTTATCTTTTTAATCAAACCATTCTTGCCTAATTCAGCACAAGACTTCAGGATATTTATTGCTGTTGACTGTTCGTAAGATTTTGGCAGACAAACAATGTCACGATTATACATAAGAAGCCTCTCTTTCACTTTTAAACTTCCTCTTCTGTTATTCTTGCCAATAAAAATTGATGGTAGAGTGGGTTTTGCTCTACGACAAAAAGAAATATATAATAGTTGTAATATAACAAACATCAATTAACATAATTATCTGCTATAAACAATTAATGCAGCATTCATAGGGGAATATATTTATCACTGACTTTTGGCTCTCAAGCACTTGGTCCTGCTGTTCCACTTTATCATCATTTCTTACATGTACCTTCTTCACCACAAAATCATCATCATCGCAACTAATATCAGAAATTAACTTCACCCTTTTTTGTAAGTATTTAATGATAACTAAATACAATAGTGAAATTACTAACTTTATTCTTTTAACATTAGCTTTCTTCCTTTGACTAGCCACGGGTCTCGCAATACCAAATGATCCTCTCTGTGTCCCTGCAAGACCGGGCCCTTGTCAACTACTTCCAATTCCAACTTCCTTTATCCTGGGTTTGGAGTTTGGATCTCTTTCTTTCAGTCTGAGTCTTCATCATCGCTATTCTTATTAGCCTCCATTTTAGGAGACACAGCTCCTGAAACAGCCTTAACAATATTTTTTATGGGTTGTTTGGCCAACTTTTACATTGAATGTGACATGTGTATGGGCGTGGCACTTATACTGGATGGCCACCCCCTAATGTAAACTCAACTGGCTTTTGAAATGCTGCTCCATTGCATCCACTGCTAAACACTGCATCCACTGCTAAACACTGCATCCATTGCTAAACACTGTATCCATTCCTAAACTTTGCATCCATTGCTAAACACTGCATCCACGGCTAAACCCTGCATCCACGGCTAAACCCTGCATCCAGTGAGTGTTAAACATCTACTTTAATCATAGATTTTCCATAACTTTTAAACATCTTTAAAAAAGTAGTTTTGACACAAACAGCACCCCATACTTTGAGGGGCTGTAACTAAGCAACCATAAGGCGGATTGGGATCAAACCCTCTCGAATGCGATGAGCAAAGCTTGCTTTACAACTCGGTACATTAATCTCAAAATTGATTTTTTTCACCATAAGGGCCCTTTTGTCAATTATGGTCACATATAGTTATGTAATCTATTGATACTATTAATACTGCGCAGGTTTTAAGCCATATGTAATAAATTAAAAGTATGGATCACTTTAAGTGTTTTTCACATTAATGCTGTAACTGTGATTACGCCTCATCACTAAATTATATTGATTACTGTCCAATTTATTGTAGGTTTTGTCTCTCCTTAACATTTTAACATTTAGCTCTTTATTTATGTCTGTAATGCTCCCTATGATACATATATTATATCCATTGTTTCTCACAAGGCATGCTAAGTGAGCTAAACAACATTCTTTATGAGATGACAAGCACATGTATGTACGTGGATCCATTGGCTCATGTCTAAGGCCAATGCGGCAACTTTAAAAATTTGCAAAACATCTAATTCTGATCAGAATGAGCTTAAACTGTTATGCACACTAGGTACATGTATATGCATTTTAAAAACATATAAAAGTGGATAACTTTCTCTAAGCCATTTCTGATAAAATTGAACCAAAGACCATGTACTGTTTAAAGTACATTATGTTTTGTGAACTTTAGCATCAGTTTTGTAAACCCAACATCAAAATGCTAAGCACTATGCCAAAAGCCTGTGGAAAACCCAAGTGGCAATAAGATACATAACTTATCGCCTCCACTACTATTAAAAACGGCGCCAATACCATGGGCGACCCCGCTGGCATTAAGATACTCAGGAAATTACCCCTGAATCCTCAAAACCCCAACAGAGTCACCCCAATTATGATTGACAATGACATACCAAATAATTCATTTTTTGCCCTAAGAGTGCAATATCATGTATGACCTAATTTGATCTCATTTTGCCTCTCTCTTTCCCCTTCTTAAGATGCACTACATACTATTTTCAGCAATCTCCCTAAGTAGAGTCTTCTTAAGCTTAGGATATATGCATACTAAATGTGTTAAGTATTTCATTCAAGTAAGGTCAATTATATATTTTACATTTCATGCTTTATTATGTGATTATAGTATAATTTAAGTTACAAGCTATGTAGTATCAAGAGCACAGGACTATACATGCATGAGCAAACATTATTGTATTGTTGTACATTATTTGTTGATTATTAATTTCAAGTAATATTGTTAGATGTAGTCATTGCCTACTACTATACAGCAATGGCACACTGTATGAATTAGTTCATGAGGCTATATTGCTTCACTTGATTTAGAAATAAGAGATTTAGCCTTGCAGAAGTTCCACAATGATAAAAAACTTTTTTAAGTATGTTAACAGTGCAATTCTCATTGTTGTCAGGTAATAGCAGGTATGTATGCACAATTACTTGGTAAAAAATAAAAGTACTAAATTTAAACCAACAACTACAAAGATAATCAGATAAAATTACTTCTGCAAACTTAATTCTCCACAGTCAGTAATGCATTAATGTGTTTGGAGGCGGATCTTTGAAAGTGTCAGTAATGCATTAATGTGTCAGGATTTGAACTGCTGCTTTAGTGCTGCTTCACAATTTCTAAATTAGCCTGCTGCACAAAGCAAAGGTATTGTTGGGTATATCAAAGCTTCTCCTTTATATTTCAAAGTTATGAGCTGGTAGTTTGTTGTTTTCTTAAGTTACAGACCATAGGCATATCTACCTTACTATGACATTGTTTAATATTTATGAATTGGGGCGAGCCTGAGCCCACCCCACATAAACGACACGAGTATGTTTGTTGGTACATGTACGTCACCCCTATTTATCCGTATGAAAAAATTTCCACTTTGTAATAAACTTGATAATCTTCATTGAAAATGGGTGCGGTCACAATGAAATAAAAATGGCAGCTATCCAAACGGAAAACTCTTCAGCTTGCAAGTCATTGAGGTCAGCAAGATAAGACTGTACTGCTATCCAAATGCAGCAAGGAAGGTTAAGAAAACAGATAGACTATGCCATGTTTTTTATTGATGTGACTAACTCTGGATCAAGTGAATGTCAGTAACTCAGTCTGTATATAACTGACTGCACTTGGAGCACTACAAATAGCAAGAAGCCAAAAAAACTACATTGGTAGAGTTACATATCTAGCTATATCATTTGTGCAATGACTACTTGTAGCTATCTTTAAGCTTGATAAGTGCTATAAGCAAGGTACTGACTTTCACTGCTCCAGAGATTACAAAAGGTAGATCATCAAGAACTGCATGATACATCAAGTTCTGAGCTGCTTAGTCCACAAGCACAATCATGCATGAGTATTGTTAATCTGTCAAGATCTATTGTTTATATGTACAGTACATTGACTTGCTTGCTAAGTTTCGCCCCTTCAATGTTTTACATTCGTCTAGTGAATAAGACAATATTTCAACGTTTAGTTAACATTCACTACAATAATTAATTGATTGTGATTCATTAATGCGAAGAGTAGATCTACTCTTGTTAACTTATGCTTATTGATAATTCTTACATAATTATAATTTAACACATTAATCAGCTCAGGCTCGCCCCCTTAATGCCTTGCATTTTCCCTAGTTATTGATTAATTTTAATAAACGTTAATTAATGACAATATTAGTAATAGTTAATTTTCTCCTTATAAAAGCACTATTTTACACTTCTTGTGCTTTTGTACAAACTGTACCACCAAGTCATCCATAGACTTCCACAACGTAGATGAAAGGTCTGTCTCTATATACAAGAATGCGGGACTGTCAAGCCTTTCCTTCGTCATTGTGGAACGCAAATAAGATTTTAATCGGTGAAGACAAGAAAAACTGCGTTCTACAGTGGCAGTGGAAAAACTAATATTAAGCACTACCTGAATACAGTCCCTCAAATTTGGAAAGGCCTCTCCAACTGGCTTAAGACAGCCCATTAAGCTAGTAACCCTTGGGACTCATTGCCAGAAGTTGGATTTTGTGACAAATACTTCCTGAAAATGCTAATCTCATTTTCTATATTGTCAAGAGGAGGAAGAGAAGCACTGTAGTGGTTTAGAGAAGGTTGTAATGTTGCCGAGGAAAGGAAATTATCTGACTTTGGAGACAAGGCACTCAGCTTTCATCTCAAGTATGATGACATCCAGTAAAGCAAACTGAACAGTAATTTTGTAGCGTTTACTATGGGAAGAAGTTAGTGTTTCAGTAGACCTAATAGTATCTGTTATTAGTATCTGTTATGACCACGGGTGTTTCAGGACACTCGTCAAGCCTTTCATACGTGCCAACAATTAATTGGCTAGTTACTATGCTACATTATCACTGTCAGTCAAATGTTATCTTCTTGGACATTTAGTTTGCGGAGACAAATTTTTAAATGTTATGGTAAGCATGCTAACATTGTGCTTAGCGACCATTGAAATAGAGTTCTTACTGTCTTGTGGTAGAGCTACAGAGTCAAATTGGAGTTCAGTTGTTTAAGCAGAAGGAGAACTTCAAGTAGCTATTTGTCCCATGTCAGTATGACTTTCTTCTCAAAAGTTATAAGTGCTAAAGTGTGGGATTTGCACATAGGTTTTCCAGCTTACTACAGGTTTTCTCTGATGTAAGGAATCACTCATAAGGTAGCCTTATGTACCCCCTAATCATGTAGACTGCTGCTGTACTACCACATTTTTGTCTGTTACCATACCAGTGCAAACAATATTGTGGTATATGACCATGCGGAGCTAAATGTATTTCATAAACATGTAAGTAAGGGAGAGTTTAATGTGTATTGTGTATGTATAAGTCATTTGACACTTTTTTCTTTACTTCAGGCTTAAGAATGACATTATCAGGTTCTAAAATAATGCTTCTGCATTACCCGTAACAGATGGTTAACTTTGTTGGGAATCTCTGCATTGATTCTTTCAATGGAATTAAAGGAGGAATGTGTGCTCTCTGCTCCTTGCTAACCCAAGAAACCCATTCCAAAGCTCCATTCTCTCATTTGTCATGGCATATGCTTGAGCATCATGTAAATCTTAGGTGTAATTAATACATTGGGAAACTTTCCTTAATAGAAGAACATGAAATCTTTCACTGAAATTTTTCTACACAATAACAAAGCTCTATTATTGTTGGTGATATTTATGACATACCTAGTGTACATAGATCTTCATCAACATTTTTCTTATTATAAGCACTTAGCCATTAGTGTCATGGCATTTGAGAAAGTAGTTTCAAGGGACTGTCACTGGAAGTAGTTGCAGGCAGATTCTGCTAGCAAGATGAACTTGAGCCTGACAGAGAGTGACAATATTATTACGCTGCACAGTATAAAGTAAAGTAAGCATGTAATAGTGTACTATACAAGAATTACTTTAAGTTCCCTCTTGACATGATTGCCTATAAAACTCCCGAAGTAATAAGCCTATCTTTCTACATTAAAACTAGCAACAGCTGCATCTAAACACCTGACAAATGGGCCCTCCTAATGGAACTGTTCAGTTTGCCTTTGTAGTGCCTTAATCTTTTTTTCCTATTATTTTTTAAATGTTAAGTGTGTTTGTTGTTTTAAGATGTAACTTACAATTTCATTCACAAATCTTTTGTAGGCTATGGCACCTTCATAAAAAACAGAGGGTCATGGCCCTTCAACTTCATCAGTTACAGTACATAAAGATTGTAAGTGTTCAGCTGCCTGCAGGTCCTTCACAGCACATTCTCAATCTTTTTTTCCCCTTTCTACATCTTCTAAATTGCTGTTGTATTCCTGAAAAGGTCGTGATGTTGCCAATGTGTCAATACATGACACTGTGTTGGTAGGAAGTTGAATCCCCTTTTTGTGGTACTCATCCTCCAGCGGTGAAAAGTCGATAAAATGGTCCTTATGACACATAAAGTCCAGGTACACCTGCCTACAGGTATTAATATTCCTGTAATAGTAACTTTGGTAGCATAATTTACCTGGGATAAAGAAATATTAAAGAAAAGTTTATGTAAGACATTACTATATTCCTTTATGTTCCTCACATCACCACCAGACTGAAGAAACCTCGTGTGATCTACCTTAAGTTTCTTTAAGCTTCTTACAGGATAGTCACTGCTGGAACGAAGATTATCTTTAGTAATTTCATACCAGAGGCAGCAGAGTCTTCCTAGTGTGTTTCAAAAGAAATAGGTAATACTTAATGCTGGTTAAGCATTTATTAAGGCATTTATAGGTTTGTAGGTGTGGTTGGGTGCCTCATAAGCACAAGGCGAAGCCGAGTGCTTCATGAGGCACGAGACCGCAACTCAAACTAATAAATCACTTCATAAGTGCGTAACCAGCATTATGTGGTTTATTGTGACTTACAAGACAAAACAAGACTTTTCTAGTTGCTGTTTTCCATTGCTTGGATCACATTAGTTAGCTCTGGCATGTGTCATTCATTTTCATTTTGTACACATGCGCAATAGGACAGTTGTTATGGTTACTTGTTTTTTCTATGGTAAACAAGTGACATTTGATAAGCAAGGACAAGGATGAAGAGAGCTTCTCTAGAGCAAGTTTCCTCTGTACCTCTGATGTGCCCACTGGTTTCTAGGCCTAACCATCATCTTTACCTTCCATAACAATGGAGAAAGCAACAGAGAAGGCAAAAGGTACTGTACTGGCTATTCAAAACTTGTAAATAAATGGGCCCTCTTTGTACGTTTCAAAGTTGGGTATCATTTAGGAACTTCATGTCAGAGGAAAACGTTCCTGAAGACCTTCTTGTATGAAAAAACTCGGAAGTAGTTTGTCACTGGCTTTGTTGCTTTGTAAGTGAGGCTAGAAAGGAAAACAGAGAACCATACCCCATCTAGAAGTCTCCTCACTTCGCATCAGAAAATATTGCAAGACAATAATTATATTACCATCTGTTTAGCAAGAACGATTACAGGTTTAGAGATCTACATAATACAATAGACTCTGTGTGTGTTACTTTAAGAAAGAGGTTAAAGAAGAAAAGATTCAAGTAAAAGATGAAAATTCTAGTGGCAAAAAGGAAGAAAGAGTTAAGAAATTACATGCACTGCAGACCTGGAATGTGCATGTAAATTAAGCCTTACTTGACAATCATTCATTATTTGATATATTGAAAATTCATAAATGTTATTATGTAATAAACTTGCCATAAGCAACCAATGGGGAAAATTAATAAGCCATAATAAAATCACATTAATTTTATGCAACCTGATGCTCCCGATAGCTCATAAATGTGACACTGGAACTCATAATTACCACCGTGACAAACACAGAATTTTCTACCTGTGTTTCTCATGTATGTATCGTTATTAAGGATTATTATAATGTCTCTTACTTCCATTCAGATATCTGAAGGTCTTCTACTTGTTCTTGATATCTGTCCAAAGCTACATGCAAGTTGAAAATACCTCACGTGTTGTGGATTGTGGACGGAGTTCAAAATTCATGAGCTGAAAATTCATTTTAAGGAAGATTCACCCTTCTCTTTCTCCCTGTTTTATCCAGACTTCATTCCTTGGAATCCGGCCATTATGCGACGTAATTGTGTTTAGCATACATGCATGAATAGTACATGCATAATATAGAGTAGTTACATGTATAAATCCACGCATGTTTACCTCTCGTCTTCGTCCAATTGGTCTATAATTTTATACTTAAGATATGAGAAGAAGAATAGTGCATTCTCAGCAATGACATCATTAGCTATAAATAGCTCAGCTGCTACAAAACTCTCGCTGGCAATTTGTATGCCCCATGTCTTCATCCTTCTATTACTCATAATGTGGTAAGAATTATGATTCTAAAATTTAAAAAAACATGATAAAGTAAGATTCCAAACGACCAATGACAATATGAAATGAAAATCCTACTCATGACACAAATTCTACTTTACATTGTACTTTTAATGTTATTATGTAAGAATTATGGATCACCTTGCAATGTAGAGTAGAATTTGCATCACGAGTAGGATTTTCATTTCGTATTTTTGTTGGTCGTTCAGAATCCAACTTCATCTTGTATTTTAAATTTTTTATGTTCTTGTTTTTGTTGATTTTTACATAGTATTTATACTATTTCTTTAGTTGCAATTGTGATACTTGTTGATTTTACACAAACAATAATTTTCTTTATGTTATTATCATAGTTATAACATTTATAAGAGACAGTATTGAATAGACATGCTGAAGGAATATCAACTATACTGATGACAAGTGAAACTAATACCACTCTTGACACAAGTCCTTGTTCAAGAATCTGTGAGCCAAGAGAGTCCATCTTCCCTGCTATTTCTGTTCTTTCAGGCTGTTGTCAAGTTCATAATTATCATTGCATATCGTAAGTCATAACATTAATTGTGGTATCTTCATATGGACCAACTTTGGTATCCATATACATGTACATGCATACACTTCCTATTATTTATGTATTATTACATTATTGTTTAGTTACATGCCTACTCATTATTATTTATGATTATTATGGTTATTAATGTCTATGGTTTTTGTAACGCATACACGTTGGTTCTTTTCTGTTGTATTCTGTTCTGTTCATTCTTTCATATTCTTTAATTTCTTTTGGTTCTTAAAGAGATACTACATTGGCGACGAGGTAGAGAAACGATCCTCTGATGGCTGCTGTTGGTAGGATTGAGTTGTTCGATCCCTGTCAAGAGACTTTCCCTCGGTACGTGAAGCGAGTTCGTAACTTCTCTGCAGCAAACGATGTTGCAGCTGGAAAGCACAAGTTTGTGTTCCTTAACTCCCTGGGTAGGAAACACTACAACCTACTGTCGAACCTGGTAACTCCTGAGTCACCAGAGGACAAAATCTTAGATGAACTAGTCGAGGTACTAACCACTCACTTTCAGCCGTCTACTTCAGTTATTGCCAAGCAGTACTCGTTTCATTGTCGTTATCAAGATTCTACTGAAAGTATAGCAGATTTTGTTGTGGGGCTCAAGAAGCTCATTGCTTGCTGTCAGTACAAACCAGCTGTACAGAGCATCTTGCTACGAGACAGATTTGTCTGTGGCCTCGCACACAAAGCTACACGTAAACGTCTACTTACAGAGGACAATCCCTGACTTTTGACAGAGCTGTGGAAATTTGCACATGTGTGGAGAAAGCTTCAGTTCAAGCGAGACAGATGAAACTGCCAGAAAGCATGA
>NW_003546922.1:0-9900 GCF_000090795.2 Amphimedon queenslandica
GCCTGGAAGATAGAGTGGGCGCTAAGGGCTTGGGAAAGCTTTTGATTTTTTTATTTTTTTTTGCCTATTTCAAGTTTTTTTTGCTTACGAACTTTTTGCACCTTTTCTTTGAGCTCATAAGCCCAAAGAAAATGGAAAAAGGCCAATAGAAAATAATGAACCAAAAGCCCTCACAAAACTTCAACGCCCACTCAGTCAGAGCATTGGTAGGTATTTTTAGCGCGCTAAACTCTGGGCTTCGACATCATAATTCAACAATTTCACCATAGACCACCTTGTATAGCTGACATGTCATGTTTAAGTATAAATGAAAGTAAATTGCAAGTGGATATAAAATAATACTATGTTGCTCTAACTTTGGCTGTAAGTTTAGTTATGCTTTTATTGGCCTTGAAAGCTGAAAATGAAAACAAATTGATCAATTAGTTCTTAAGTCCACAAGCAATTAAGTGTCAATTTTGCTTTTAGTGGATCATGAGAAATTTAAAGGTACTGTTCAATATCTCCATCATTTTCACTTTTCAGTTAAATTGTTTCAGAACACATTGCTTTGCATCACAGCTAGCTAAACATTTCATTTAACAGTCATGTGCTTTGGACAAGTTATTCTTATTATTTTCTAATAATTTAAGGTGTAAGTGCCATTATGATTATATCTCACTATTTAAAAGACCATAGTAGCAATTTGGCTATCTAATAGTTACTAAAATGTTTCTACTTCATCAAAATTGTTTTAAAAAATATCACATTATTAATAGCATCACAATCATAATGATTTAGGATAGTTTAATGGCACTCCACAATCCTGTATCAGGTATCAAAACATTTTTATCTTAAAAGAGTCACCAACATTTGTATACTGACACCAGTCCCTTTCCTTTATCGGGACTCTCTTGGCCATTCCTGGAGGGCTACTGATTTCATTCTCTTTTTACTTTATTTTTTCCCTGAGCAGAAATTGTAATAAAACACATTTCTCACTGGAAATTAAGCAAATCTTGGTTTCTATACAGTCAAGAGCTAACACACTCACAGTCACAGAGCTAACACACTCAAGAAGACTATCTCAGTTTGACTGTCTCAATGTTGTCGCGTAGTGCAATGGGATGAATAACCTCAACTTAAGTATTTCAGATCTACATAACTAATGAGTTTCTTTTAGTGCTATTACTTGTACAATTACAATAGAAACTAACGGTAAAATCCTTTTAAACTGGATAAACTTGCTTAATAACTTCATCCATCTTGTCTCTATAGCCGACACGCCTACATGCTATAGGTGGGGGTGACATTATGTGATGACAAGAAGTCCTAGAAAATCTATCACTGTAAATGCAAAATTGATCAAAAAATTGGTCACAAAATCAATGCATTAATGAGGCGATGCGCTTTGTCACACAACCTTTCTATAAGTATATCAATATATATATATTTGTCCACTTTGGTACTCCATACAAGTCCACTGGATTTGCTTAGCAAGTGCAAATAATGATTCATCTGCTGTAATAATTGGAACCTGGCTGGGATTTAGGTGCTGTACTGCTGTCTTCACTATAAACATAGAATACTTAATCATGGCTACGGAGTGCATTGTCCAAAAATAATGGCATCAAAGCAGTGATAGTAGCAGGAGGAATGTTATTTTCCTGCAAACTTGCATGATGTGCTGACCATAACAGCCACTCATTCTTGTCCAAGTCTTCCTTAGAAATAGCTTCCATTACTTTATCAAGCCACTGGACCTCTGGTGACTTTGCAATGGTAATGGCTTGAGTACTTTCAGACCTAGAAAAACTACTGTTTTTAAGAACATTAATGTCCTTTCCTTTGATTGATGCAGGAGGATCATTAGTGTACTTTGTTGGTAATGGTTTAATGGAGCAGGATGTATTTGAAGTACTTGCTTTGAGAATTATGATACCACGATCATTCTCTTTATTATCATGAGAGTGATGTTGAATTAGCGAAATACCTGTTCCATGAAATGATTCCTTTGATGTTGTGAAGCTAGGATTGTAATTTATGTTGTCTACTGCAGCTATTGTAAATACTCCCTGACGTAATTTATGAGAGCATACTACACCATCTGTTTCAAATTGATCACAAATGCTATTGCCAATATCTGTTGCTAACTTCATGAAAAAATCATAGAAACACATATTCCTAAATTAAAAAGTACAGGAATGAGATTCCTTTTTTTGTTAGTGAATGAATTTTTAGTGCACCATAAAGTAGAACTGGTGTTTCATAGTGATGCCTACGAGTGATGAAACCATCCTCCAGGTGTAAAAGGAAATTTTCAAAGAAGTGAACTTTTGATTGCTTAGTCATTGTCAAAAACTCATTATTCATTATTCAATATTGACTTAAATTTTATTTTGTTTTTATATACATTTCATATATCATGATTTCAAATAATGAAATATAAAGTATGTATTACATTTTGTAATAGATACATCTAAAATAAATCTCAATTCTTCAGAAACGAAATTATACTTTGCCCTTCAGTGCCACTAAATTATAATTGTGCTTTTTTGACGTCATGTCAGAAAAACAAATAATGTCATTGCTTGCTTTAAAATGTAAATGTTTGTAATAATTATTGCTTATGCAAAGTAAAATCTTCCTGAATCATTGGCATCGCTAACGCTATGTTTTTAATGTATATTTCTTAATATATGATTCAAACTAAGTAGGATTATTCAGTGCATTCATAATTATAAAGTGTTACTAAAAATTATTGTATGCTCATTTAATGGCATCAATGCAGATTTGTCATCAGGTATACCAATAATTTTTGTTGCATCATTTTCACGTCCATATCTTAAATTGTAGAAGTTTCTGGTTCCCGTAATGGCAATGCACAGCATAGAGTGTGTGCTGACTTGAGACACCTAGGAAAGCATTAAGTGAATTAAAACTACATGCTATTAAAACATAATACCTCATCAATTAATTTTTGCAACACAGTCACACACTTAATAATGCAAACAATTTTCTAGTTCAGCTGTAGATACCTATAAGAGCCTTAATTTAATGAAGCTGTCTCCCAGTGTCACAGCTAACCCAAGGAAAAAACCATGTCTCATAACATGGAAACATAATTTCTGTTGAAAGTATGGACTCAAAAAAATTACCTTCATATCACTTTACGAAGTAGAATCCACACTAAAATCAATTAAGCGGTTTACTTATTGTGTATTACACTCCAGAAACACATCAATACGGCCAATGTTAGGAAAGAAAAATTACCTTGTCGAAATCCTCTAACTAAAATACAAGAATGGAGAGGTTGGAAAGTGTATGAAATTGATAAGACAACCTATTGACAATAGTAAGTGCACAAATCAATAAAAATGTCACCTGTAATACATTTGGCTGGCTGCTTTTGAATAAATATAAACATAACAGCATTTAATTCAGCGAGTTTAGTCCAAAAGCAAAAACCAATGATAATATCTCAATAGAGCACTTACTAGTAAAAACGGTCAATAACGAAATAAAGAAACAGCAACATCTCCATTATTTTATGAGATAAGAAACCTAAAATACTTTGACTTCATAAAATGATCCATCAATTTATAAAAGCTAGGAGAGCTATAACAATTTAATGGAATAAAAATTAAATTATAATCAAACCTTTGGTGCTAATAGCATGATCTAAGCCATCATTAATCATAAATAAAAATTAAATAGGTGAATATTAGAGTAATAATATCAAGAGCAAAAGCTTAATTAATTATTATTAGAGTGAATGCATTTCTGTATGAATGTGCGCATAATGTTGATGGTTTATCAGCCATGTTAGCGAGCTATCTCTGTGTTAATATCTGTATTTGTACAGTGAAATGGTACATTACAACAATGTAGTGATCACTGTAATGGCAATCAATGACAGTGCAAACAACATCAGATAACAAACGATTAACATAGACATGAAAAATCAAGGTCAGCCATCTGTAGTAGTCTGTACCATCTGTTTGTAATTATTATAATCTATTTGAAGTGTATTGGCCAACAAGTCTACATTAAAGTCTTAAATGACTAATGTTAGCAAAAATGAGTCAATTGTAATAAATAATTGTATCATTGCAGTTAAAGATTTTGCAGTGGAACATTTGGTGATCTATATACTAAAATGATACTGATAAAAAGCTATTCCTTACGTCAAAGGTAGTCACTAATGCTTCAATACCAGGCCTATTAATCTTAGTATTTCTAGGATGCATATTTATGGCTCAGACAATAGTATACTACACCCCCATGGCAATTATCTATAGACCATTCACACCTAATACATTGTGTCACTGACCAATTCTCCTGGTACCTTTAAAGTGGACCGTATTGTAGCAGTATTCTGGAGAACAGGCCCAAATTCAAATTTCTGCAAAATACTTTAGACTTCTTTTCTTCTTTCATCCTCTTCCATGAACTGGATAATCTTTTAAACTAGAGAACTGCTCAAGTTGGCTTTTGCATCATTCTTCTGTGCTTGGGTCAAAGTGGCTTCAAAATGAAGCAAGGACAGAGAGTAAAATGGAAGACAGAATCCAGCAGCAGACACAGTGTGGGTTTGTGGCTTGACGCCATTTTAACCTTTATATGCTGCAATTTGATTATAGTAGCTACAGGCACGGTGCGGAATTAATTTATTTAATAATAATTTTTAAGCAGTACCAGTATAGCCAAAAATATCTCTAAACATCTTGTGCCAAGAGTCTCGAAACTTGCAGGCAGCCATTATATGATGGTTATCCTTAGGTATAATAAGTATCTAGTAAATGATGTTGCATAAAGCAACAGAGCGTCTATTGTCAAGATATGCACCCCTTTTTTTCACTACATGGACTTAGCAAAGCAAAGGAGAGAGTTCTTTCTCGTAAAGTAGAACCAAGTGGTCAGAATATGAAGAAACAAAGAGGCAGAAGTCAGTAAAGAAGACGCTTTGAGTAGAAACGCTACTGGGACTTGTCAAAGACATGGTTGCTAAGCATTGCTAAGCCATTAGTATGCTACTAACACTACACCCATTGTTTATTATGGAGTCCATAATTAAGTAGGGCTGCTTCAGGACTAAGCCGCTTGCTTTATTGAGTAGCAATTAACATAAAAATTTAGATATACAGTCTTAAAAGGCTGTTTTAGTTGCAGAACAAGTTTTATTTGCAAAAGACAAAAGGAAGTTTGTGAGCTTCCCCTGATAGCTTGAGCTCAGATTCTTTGAGCACATTTAAGGAAGTGAAGCTAAGAAATACAATGCTTTCCACTTCTTGCATTCTCAAATGGTACCACATGAAGGTTTGTCAAAGCTGAAAGCATCTGAGGAATCAACAAGCCGATATGCAACTTATAGTGTGTTCTTTAGGCATTGCTATGCAATATCTGGCCATACCTATCGTTAGTTCTCAATTGAATGAGGCTTCTGATTGGCTATGTGCCTTATTGTTCGTTTGTCATTGTCGTTGGAACAGTGGTTATGAATGTTCAAGTGTCAAATGTGGTTCTGAAGAGTAAGAGTGTTGTTAAGCCATTATTTATCACATTTTACCTTATTTACCAGTCTTTAGTCCACTAAGCTTGACAATCTTCAACAGGACAATTGTGAATGACTATCTTACTCAAGATAAGTTATAATAGTTTGTTATATGTATTTTTAAAATATTACTGGTAGCTTGCAATTTTTTGGATAAAATGGCTATACTGCTATTATAGTATGTTAAATTTCAGAAATGACTTACATCATCATTACGTGTACATTACTTGACAATATAGATCATGCTAGCACTAAAATAAATGTCATGGCAAAACAGAAGTGTACATTACATTTAAAGTTTAGTTAGGCTACATGTACAGTGTTCGATCTTTTGGTGAGTGGTGGCTCTGAAAAGAGCCGGTTGATGTAGTAACTGCTGATAATAATGGTGAGAGTGATGGCTGATAGAGTAAGTGAAATGAGTGAGAAGGGTAAATGAGACCAATGATGAGGGTGAACGAGACCAGTGATGAGAGGGAGTGAGACAAGTGATGAGAGGGAGTGGGACGACTGATGGGAGAGAGTGGACCAGTATTTGAATGGAGTGAGTGTACCAACAAAAAGTAATAAATTATATGCAGTAGTTACATATCTGAGTTAATACCTTTGGAGCATTTTCACGTTGCAACCAGAGTGGGAGATGGAGACAGGATCATGATGCTGAGGAAATTTTTACAATTGTTTGTAATGCTGGCAACAGAGATAACTATAAAAAAGAAGCTATCACTTTGCTTATATTGACCACTGAAAGCTGATAAGCTGGCCTATGAAAAACTTATCAACAAACAATGTCAAATTGGATGAAACATCTGAAGTGATTTGTATGTTAAAGATTTGACTAGAAGGTTTATGTAATTGACAGTCACACAAAGATAAATACCATTTTTTTGCAGCAAAGTCTATTGGAATTGTTTAGCATATTTGCGACCAGTTTGACAGAGAAACAGCTAACAGGAAGCAGGGATCCAACAAGCTTACGGTACCATCAAGTTGTAAAGATGTATCATTAATAGTTGATGGCTTGGAGGAGGAGCCTATTTTTTTGATTAACAGACCACACTCCTGTAATGGAAGGGACTCACTCTTGGAAGACTTCCATAAGGAGTCAATGACAGACAAAATTATTTATTTTGCTGGAATCTTTTTCAATTAACAATTTGAAAGTAAACATACTATACATGATTAAATATAGTCTTGTGCCCCGCCCCTTCGCTTTTGGAGGAAGGGTCTGGGGACACTCAAGGCTGTTTTGTTGCATAGCACTGGAATGTCAGCGTCCCAATCAGATTGCTCCAACCACATGGTACCACCGCAAACTAGTTAATATCACATGATATAATTTTAATAAAATGGCCTCTAAAAGATAACTAGAATTTGTAGGAGCTTCATGAGTTGTTACAGGATTTGAGGTTCAAAGAGAAGTAAAGGAGGAACAGAAATGGGCATCACAAAGTCTGTTATTGATGATTAGGATAGTTTCTTGTGCCTGCTGACAGGATTTAGTGGCAAACAAAGTGTCAATCACTACTGTGGCTCTGTACTACATTATGTCCATTGGAAAATAAGTTCTGGAACAGAAAAACTCTTCCTTGGTCCTCTGGTCAATGACTAAAGCTAGTGATTTTACTATTGATGAGCAATGAGTTAAGAAATGGTGAGTTCACTTAACATTTGCCTGTATATAGTATCTAAAGTACTTTCAGTGAGGGGTGGACATAGGATTTAATTTTTTGGGGGGGGGCAATTGTGAGATGGGACGAGTAATTAGGGGGTGTGGTCAACTAAGCTTGTACAAAACTTTTGGGAATGTATAAATTATGATGACTAAGCCTGCTAAAATGAACCCGTTTGTGGTTTAAAGATAGTTTACATAGTCCAGTACTGCAGCTGCTTCACAGTTTTCACAGGTAAACCATAGTTTGTGTTACTCCATAAAATTTTTGGGGGGGCTTGCCCACCCCCCATAGATGCGCCACTGCTATCAGCATTGATGGAAAAAAGACTACAGTAAATATCACCAGCAATTGGTAGTATTGGCTTGTTATTTATGCATTTCTCAACCAACAGAAACTCATCCTGTTTTATATAACAAAGTACCATAGCTTTGCTTGTCATTCTTTCCTGCTATCCCTATATTCTGGACATACACTTCTATAGAATGTGGTGACCCACAGTGATATGTACTTTATCTCAGGACTATCTATGCCCATACCAAAAGCTATAATTATTTGAATGTGAGATGACTCTTTTATAAATTCCGATTGTACTTCTTCCTTTATTCCATGAAGACTGCCTCTTTCATACAAATTAAGAATACAGTATTTACGCTTGTTAGGATCACACAGAGGATAAAGGTGCATATGAACCAAGCATTTTGTCTTACACATCATATACAATATTGCAGTGTTTTTAAGAATGAGAGAACATCACAGTCTTAGGATGATTCAATTCATTGATTCTGACACTTTCAGCAATATCTCTTGAAAATTCACCAAGACTGATGAACTGTGCCAACAAACAGATACCTCGACTTGGGGACAATCTCACTCATAGCATTCTCCATTCCTAACTGCCAAATGACATCATAATTTGATTGTCTCAGAGTTGCTATGTAGTTAATACTGGAAGAAAAGGAAACTCGTCACCCCGATACAAATCATACAACGTGAAATAAAAACTATTATACACTGACAACATCTTGATGCAGTGAGCTTATCAAGAACAGAGTAACCATTTTATTTTTTAACGGTAACCGACTTATTGGCCTAATATGACAATATGATTATAAAGATGATATGTGCTTAGTCTTATTGTCTGAAAAAATAATTCACAAAAAAATGAGCCTCCACAGTTGCTCATTTTACTTCCTACCATTTTTCAATCTGTCAGGGGGTGTGGCTAAACGTGACGTCATACAAGGCATAAGGCTGACTTTTACCATTGACTGCAATGTAAAATTAGTTGCTGATAACTCTGTTAAGACTTAATTTTACACCTTGTAGCTTTAAACCTGTGGTTAGTCATAGATTGTGCTCATAATTCAAACTAGTCAGAGGACATCTGAGTCATTATGGCTCACATAGCATGCAGCTCATAGCCAAAAATTGACAATTCATAATGAAGCTGTGCTTGTGTGGTTTATGAAATTTCATGTACTGATGTTGCTTAATAGTGTTAAAACACCAAAATATATCAATAAACACATGCAACACACAACAACAGCTTCATTGTGGATTGTCAAAAGAAGGCTATGAGCTGCAAGCTGTGCCAACCATAATGACTGAAATGTCCACTGAAAATTTTAAGCCCAATGTATTACTATTACCACAGGTTTAAAGCTACAAGGTATAAAATAAAGTCTAACAGAGATAGCTTTGTATGACGTCACATTTAGCCACACCCCCTGACAAGATGTCAAATGGCAGGAGGAAAATGTAAAACTTTGCAGGCTCATATCTTTGAGAAAAAATTTTTTTCTGACATTAAGACTTAGTACATATCATATCTATGATCATATAATCATAGTACGCCATTTAAAGTACCCCAGAAATCATATCAGTGACCCTTTAAATCTCTGACAATAGCATGTCTCAAGTCAAAGAATTTAAATTAATACTCTCCAGAGTAATTAATATTGCTAGGACTTGTTTTCTTAAAATATCTCGATCCTCCTGTACCTCACCAATGCATATAACTATTACACCTTTTGCTTTGAAACTTCATATTGATCCATCATTAATGAATTTGCACAATACCTTTTTGACGCTTGTACCCTTTAATACAGATGAGTGATTTGCAAAAATAGTAGACTTATCTAATAAAACTAACAAGGGCAGTTGGCAAAATTAATAAACCATTCATTTTCCAGATCTATCCCAAACTTCGCTACCATCACGAACTGCACTTGGGGCTTGGTGACCATGCTCATCACCTATAATCACTCTGGTGTTTCTGGCCAAATAAAATTGCCATTAAAGGAGGAGAATAAACTTTGACAAAAAACAAGGAAAAAGTCACATTGTAATCAAACATGGCACTTTTAGAAAAGCAGAGATTATGTCAGTTACATGTTTAATTTTGTGTGAAAATTTAGCTCCTAAGTTAATAAGAGAAACAAAGAAAATGAGTGACAACAATACTGTGCCACACTATTGACTTTGGAGTGATAAAACTAGAAAATTTTTAGAACACTTCTTAAATTAATGATCAATGTCCTCACTAAATGTTAAATTTATGATCAAGAGTCCTCACACTGCCTTTTGTTCACTTATGTGATGCATTACGTTGAACCAAACATCTCTGGAACTATGACAATATATATCTTTCACACCACAAATTCGTCTAGATACCGTAGGTCGAGTTATATT
>NW_003546922.1:11062-18323 GCF_000090795.2 Amphimedon queenslandica
CAGAATTGTTCATACTTAAGTCTTCAGAGCTACATGTCCAGTCTTTCCCTGAGTCTCAAAGAGGGACTTACATCTGTGTTATATTTTCTGTTATGATGCAGAAATGGCACATTGATAGAGAAAGCATTCATCTAGTTTTCATGACAATGCCAGTAATATGGTAAAAGCTATGGAAGATGGTGAGTTGGAACACTTTGTTTGCACATTCTTTGCAACACAATTCATGATGCTGTGTTCAGACAGAGATCTGTCATTCATACTCTAGCTGTCTGTCAAAGTATTGTAGGACTTTTTATACATACTCCACTAGCTTACAGTAAACTCAAGTGAATACAGATGAACCTATGATTTCCAGAACATACCCTAAAGCTAGATGTCACTACTAGATGGAACAGTACACTTAACATGTTACTATCAATTTAAGATTAAAATGAAGCACTAGATGCCAATTATACTGAGAATAACATTGCTCAGCTAAGAAGCAATCAACTAGATCTTATCAACAAGCTTATTACTTCAATCACACCTTTGAAGATATCACCCAATCAATTTCATGAGGTAATTTTTGTGTTTCTGTTATTATCCCTTTTGTAAGGGCATTATGTAAACATTTAGAAAAGAATAAGACTGATCGAGGAGTTCGAACCATGAAACCAGCCACGTTAGATTCACTTAATACTCGGTATAATGATGTAGAAAAGAACAATTTTCTCATTTTAGCTTCTATTTTAGATCCTTTTTTTCAGGATTGTTGTTTTATTGGACTGGTTAGTCGAGCTCAAGCTAAAGTTCTATTAAGTAGCCAAATAGACACAGGAATATCTCTTGATGAACACAATTGCTTAAGTGACAAACCAGTACAGAAGATGCTGAAGGCCACTACTGTCAAAATATCTGACAGAAGTTTTTGGAAGAGTCACGAACAGAAGATATTGGGTGTAAATTTAGTACTTCCTTGGTAGAGAGATATTTAGCAAAACCACATGTAACATTTTTAAGTGGAGCTTATTTTTCTTGGTAGAGTAAAAATAATAACCATTAACCTTAAATTTCGAGACATGAATAATAGTATTTATCGTCTCTACCTGCTTTTGTTCCATCAGAACATGTATTTTCATCTGCTGGTGATATATAATGTGAAAAAAATTGACTAAAGCCAGACAAGGCTGAACAATTACTTTTATATAGGGCAACTTTGACTTAACAAACAATTATGACTTTTAATTTTAAGGTCATTGTAAAAAGTTATACCATTCAATTTCAGTGAAACAAGAACATAAAAAATTTTAAAAAACAAGATAAAGTTGGATTCCGAATGACTAACGAAAATACGAAATGAAAATTCTACTCATGACGCTAATTCTACTCTACAAAGTACTTTCAATGTTATTATGTAAGAATTACGGATCACCTTGCAATGGAGAGTATAATTTGCGTCACGAGTAGGATATTCATTTTGTGTTTCTGTTGGTTGTTCGGAATCCTATTTCATCTTGTTTTTTTAATTTTTAATGTCCTTGTTTGTGTTGATTTTTTAAATAATATTTATAATATTTCTTTATTTCCCATTTTGATGTCACTTGATTTTACAGAAACAATAATTTTCTTTATTATTATTATCATTGTTATGACTTTACATCATTTATGTGAGACAGCATTAAATACACAAGCTGAAGGAATATCAACTATCCCGATGACAAGTAAAATTAATACTAGTCTTAACACAAGTCCTTGTTCAAGAAGCTATGAGTTGAGAGTGTCCATCTTCCCTGCAATGTTGCAGCTATTCCTGTTCTTGCAGGCTGTTGTCATTCATATTATCATTGCATATTATAACATTTATTAATTGTTGGTTTTTTTTAATAAAATAAAATCACACACTTGATAAAACAGTAACATGTAAAATTAATACCTTCTTTTAGCTGGAAACCTTCACTAAAGTATTGCAGTAGTTGATTCCAAGCATAGCTTGGTAAAAAAATAAGTATTTCCAATTATTTCTTCATCCAGGGCTGCAGATCTAAGCATGCGCAACCACACCCAAAATTTGGAGCAGATGCCTCATGCTTCTTTCATTAACAAAATGGCGGCATGCAGCTAAGATAGCTCTATCCAGCAGTCACAGTATCACTTTTTCTTTACTTGAAGAATGATCTGATGGACATGAATCTGCGCGTAGCCATTTTGAGTAGAGTGGTGTAAGAATTAGTCTTGTAGCACCAACCAATTGTGAGATACACCTCGCCAACTCATTTGACAGGACTAACTTTCTTGATGATGATGATAATGACGAAGATGAAAAAAATGGCTGAACAAAACGGCCAGTTCGCCAATTTTTTAATTTCTTTTTATACAAGGTTTAGAGCCATGCAGGTGGTACCATTGGAGTCCTCTAGTCAAGATAAGGTCCTCTATAAAGTCTGTTAAGCACAGGAGCTCATTTTCCCAGTATAGCAAGGCTGCGAAAGTCATGGCAGCTATTTTGTTTGGGGGTGAATCCCACTTAGTAACTCTACCACGTTACTATTATTAATAATGGATATAGGCTTAAATATAACTGCAAAAATTAGTTATCAGAATATAGGCAGTTTGTTATTGGTGCATCTCTACTCCTGTCTACTTGTTTGTACTCTATGAATCTGTGATAAAAAGTAAAACATGAATGTTACAGGTAGTTATGTTACTTTTGGCTTGTGATGAAAGAATGACTGATTAAAGTCAATATAATTGTAAGTTTTTTTTAGGTATAATGTTGTGATAATTGTGCTTTGACATTTATGCATTCATGTACATGTACACGTAACTACAATATTCTGTTATTATTATTATTATTACTATGTATTCATTGTTGTTGTAGATATGTTATGTATTGATCATTACGTATGTCTTATTATTGTTACTGTTATTATTACCATTGTCATTACTATTCTTATTGTTACTTGCGTTGTCTTTATTGTGGCCATTATTGTTTCTATTAATAGGCAGATTGTCAAAATGACATGATATGATGTATTATGATTTTTAGTATATAAGTGCATGCTTTTACTGTACTGGTTGTTCATTCATTCATTTGTTCATTTCTCTTTCCTTCTAATTCATTATTTCCATTCTCATTTAAAATCCTCTTTGAACCTAGCGAGTTTGCCATTCTCACATTGCTGAGATATGCATGCTGTTCTTCCTACACCCATTTGTGTTCTACTTCAACTACTGGTTGCTACACCATTCAATTCCTGCTTCCCAACATTACAAATGTTACATCAATTTCTTTTTTTTAATGTAATTCTGAGTATATGTATGTACATGTATATTAGTTTATTTGATCCCCATCCTTTACTTTCCTATAGTCATGTTTATCCTACTGAAAGGCGTATATTAGGTAATCTTATGCACTATTACCCAGATTGTCCACCATTCTCTTCTGTAACTTTGGGAACCACCTTACAAAGGTGTTTGATATATTATCGGCACTTAGTCAGTATCCCAGGATTCTAAAATACTTGACACTAGTTCTTCAGTTTTAGTCTTGACAATCCTGCACCTGTATTCCTTCAACTAATGCCACAGATACCCAATTAGATTTAAATCTGGGAATTCAGTAGGACTTTTGCGCCACTCTACATTATTATTATTTAACCACATACTGACTCTTACCTATCATAGAATAAATTATAATCTCCTTACTTAGTTAATCATGGTACAACTATATCATTCTAATGAGTATGCTTACATTCTTACTGTATTTCCTTGCGTAACTAGACATTTTTGTTCTCTAATTTTCTTTTTCTACTGCATAAAGGCTTTTTCCCACTTTGTACAATTTTTTCACATTACCGAAGTATGCTTAGGATCATTATCCTGTATGAATCAGGAGTTTGAATTCACTTGATTCAAATATGGAGAAGACCTTCATTGAGCAATTCAATGAAGCCACTTGCATTTATTTGTCCTTCAAAAATTATGATAGGAGTTTTCTGTTGTCAGCTAATGCCTGCCAAAACATGGACTTTGCAAGGCTGCTTTGCTCTATGTAATAATAAATTATCAAACAATTTACTATTTGTAATTAATTTTCACCCAGGTTTTGGCCTTGCTGGAGTTCCTCTTTCTACAGGCAAGCCTATGCTAACAAACAGGATTCTGCAGGGAAGTATCTAGAAACTGGGAAAAGGGGGTGCTGAGGACACCTAAGGAGGCAGTGATTTTGGTCACACCCTTTTGAGGTTGTAAAACGGTACGGTACTTTCCTTCATTTTCACAAATTACGGGTGTGGTCAAGATGATTTCAATCATACTGGTACTTCTGATCGCTCTTTTAAGCACTGGAAACTGCTGAAATCATGATCAGGTGGCTACGTAACTTCAAAGGTCTTAGTAGTGATAAAAGAGTCCAGGATTTGAGTAATTTTTTTTCAGCCCAGCCATGAGGCGGGTGCTCAAGCCTCCTCAGCCCCCCATGCATACGCAAGTGTACTGCTCTCATCTGTCCATAATACATTATCGATTTCATCATTTAGAGCCTCGTGAAAGTCCTTCTTAACCAACTATTGTCATTTCTGCATGATGGCTTCCCTTATGAGCTGGCAGGAAGCACGTCCACAAAAAGTCCAGCCTAACATTTCTCAAGACGGTAAGATGGTTCGTAATGAAAGTTGGTGACCATTATCTAACACAACTTTTTGTAGCTGCATAGCAGTAGTTTCATCATCTAACTGCATCTGATTTTCAACAATCCTTGAAACACCAACTGTGATAATTGTAGGACGTCCTGATCCTATAAGTATAAAATCAAAGGTGTTTATTGGTATCTTGTCCTTTTTTAGCATTTCAACATTACTGGTTGACTTATGTCCTAAAGCTGCGCGAGAATAACGGTAAAAAGATGCAAGTGATATCCTAACGTGATAAGTGGATAAAACTTTGCTGGTTATACGTAGTGCAAACCATGTCAGAGACAAGTCTGAAAAACGCAGGGTAAGAGTAGAGAAAAGAGATGTCTGAAGATGTGAAGAGATCTGGCACATTATTAGAAGGTAGGCTGAGTTCATATGTGCTGTGCATATATCTGTGCATGCGCTATCTTCGAATGCATGTGCATTACAAATGTGGTGAGACTTCAATCGTACTTCAACAGTATTATTATCGTAGAACTGCAGATCTACAGTTCACTACTTAGCTTTAATTTTGCGCTATACTGTACATGTTACTATGTAAGAGTGACTGAACAGTACATAGCAGTTATGTCAGCAACCACATCCATGTTCAAAGTACTTCGATAATTTTTCTTCCTTGTGCTGGTCTTCATTCCTCTTGTCATCACAAAAGGGAGTGGTTTAATTTTCTGGAGCATCAGGTGTCACTTATTCTAAATCCAGATCTGATACTTGTAACTCCCTGGCAACCTCAGCATCAAACAGCATTGGATTAATATCATCATCACAGACTTTATTCTCTTTCTCCATATCTTTTACTTCTTCAAATTCATATTGTGCATTTATACAAGAGATGGAATTTGATTGTTGTGATATCTAACTGCTATTGACAGTTAGTATGTAAACCAACTGTTATAGAAAAGCTTACCACTAGTTTAATCACAAAAGTAATCCCAAAGCACTGAAGTACGTAGGGACTGTCTTGAAGACATTTTTTCATTCAGCAAGCAAGTCATGTCTCTTTCTGTACACAATTTTGAAGTAGTCATCTTCGTTTATGTTACACCTTTAATATTTGCTATAGAGACTACATTGTCACCTATGACGCAGTTAAGCTCTCTGTTTCTGTTCCGTGTTAGCTCTGTGTAATAATTTTATGTGCACAATCAAGGTAGAATTGTGGAAGGGCTTGTAACTCAGCAAAGAAGGCCTTGTTTTGCTGATTCAGGTGTCAAGGGAAAATTTTGTTTCTGTAACATGTTTCATGATAAATTGGATTTCGCCTACATGAAGATTTTTTGTGATTACAAGCCATATCTCAAACTGATAATTCCTGGAGATAGCCTTCTCATTTCTTCATATTGGGTCACATATTCAAGTTTATTTTTTGCACAGTTGTTAATTTTATTCTCTTTCTCAGATACATAATGCACACTGTGGTATAAGTATTTATGTAATACTTATAACATGGCTAGGAGTGATGTATCTAATTTACAGTCACCGATCCCGAGGGCGCATGCGCCCGAGGGGGAGGGGACTGTAAATCAAATACATCATGAACTAGCCATGTTATAAGTTGCTTATGTCAGGATGAAGCACATCAAAGGCTCTGCGCACACGCATGCGCAGAATACCTTGTGGCACGTGCTGGAATTGAATAATGGCTGAAGCTACTGATTGTGAGCCCGTGAGTAAGAGATTAAGAAGCAAGAGTTCAGACGATGAAGAGGTCGAAACAGTGCCCGAAGAAGAGATTGAATCATTACAGGAGCTGGAGGGAGAGGCAGAAGTGGAGTTAGAAGATGGAGAGAGATTTGTGAGCCCGAAGAAACCCTTACAGATGTATCAAGGTCGTTTTGTACCCAAAAATACTGCGGTCAATATGAAGTGGGCTGTAAAGAATTTTATTGATTGGAAAGCGTCTTATAATGGTCGTCACCCCGAGGAGCCGTGCCCTGACGAAGTATTGTTGAGCGACAACCCCACTGAGCTTTCTCTATGGCTACAGAGACATATTCTAAGTACGAGAACGAAAGACTCCTAAGAGATTGTATTTGTTGTGTGGATTATATCGCTATATGAAAGAGAATAAAGAGTGTGTGCTAAATATATTCAATCGTGAAGACCCAGACTTTAAGAAGCTATTCAAGACTTGTGACTGTTATTTCCGAGGGCTTCGTGATGATGGTGTAGGGAGTGAGAGTTCTGCAACTGAGGCTTTAACGAAGGAAGATGAGGAAAAGCTATGGGCATCTAAAGTGCTAGATCCATCGCATCCTAAAGGGCTACTTAACGTTGTCTTCTTTTTGAATGGGAAAAATTTTGCATTACGTGGTGATAATGAGCACAGATCACTGAAGCTCTCTCAGATTAAGAGGAACATCTCGCCTGAAGGGAAACTACGATACACTTACACAGAAAACTGTTCTAAAAATAGGGCTGGGGGTTTTAATCAGCTGAATGTTCCCAACAAGGTTGTTCATCAGTACAAGGATATAGAAGCCGGCGAGCGTTGTCATGTCCATATTTTGGATACCTATCTGCCAAGCTGCCTCCAAATGCTGCTGATATGGATATATTTTATCTACGTCCTAACCAGAATAGTGCTG
>NW_003546922.1:18371-20581 GCF_000090795.2 Amphimedon queenslandica
AAATAATTGTACCGTAAATCCTTAAATAGAAACCGCATTCGAATAAACGCCAGGGTAGCAATACAATTTAACTGTAATGACGCAACACTAGCCAAAGTGTGACTGAGTAGTCTAGTGGATAATGCCTGAAGTTGCAGAAATCAGAAACATGAGGTCGAACCCAAGTCTGGGCCAATGTTTTTTTAATTTTTATAATTTTTTTTTGAGGTCCAAATACCATATTAGGAAATAGACGCCCAGGCTTTTTTTTAAACAAAATACGGTATGCATTACACATGGTTCATTAATTATCATTTGCAGAGCCTGAAACAGTTCATTAAAAAATTGAGACATGTCTAAACCTTGCCAAATTTGACGTACATATTTTAAAAATTCATTGGCATGTCTTTCAGTGGATTCTGCCATAGTCCTAATGCAGCATGTTGTCTGAGTGCTAAAGTACAAGGTATTTAGACAGAAATCGAACTGAGGAATAACTTTTTGATTTATATACATGTATTAATGCCGTGTAGTAAGTTTGCACTAAATGAAAAGTTAGATTTGAAAAATATTATAGCTATAGAAAATAGGGCCAAACTTTATAAGAAATAAAAAGTAGAAGTTATCCATTTTTGTAAATTTTCTTGTACATAAATGTTTCTATGTTGTAAGGAAAGCAAGCTGATTGCAAACAAATTGGGATTTTTTATAAATTTTTAAAAGTTGATTACTACTGACCAAAAGTCCCTGTACAGGGAGTTTGGCCAAATTTTAAATAAGGTATAATCTATTTTCTATATTTTGTTTTCTTCAGTACCATTTTAAAGGAAAAAGAACAAAACTTTTAAGAAAACAAGGTTAAGTAGGATTCAATACGAGCAACAAAAATACGAAAGGGAAATCTTACTCGTGATGCAAATTCTACTCTACTTTGTACTTTCAATGTTATTATGTAAGAATTATGGATCACATTGCAATGTAGAGTAGAATTTGCATCACGAGAGGCATTTTCAATTCATACTTTTGTTGGTCATTTAGAAACCTACTTAACCTTGTTTTTTTAATTTTGTGTTCTTGTTTGTATTGATTTTTATCATAATATAATATTTCTTTGGTTGCCATTGTGATGCTTGTTGATTTTACACAAACAATACTTTCCTTTATTATTATTATCATCATTGTTATGAGTTTACATCATTTATAAGATACAGCATTGAATAGACATGCTGAAGGAATATCAACTAAATGTATACCGATGACAAGTGAAATTAATAGTCTTGGCAAGTCCTTGTTTAAGAAGCTGTAAGCTGAGTGTTCATCTTCCCTGCAATGTTGCATCTATTCTTGTTCTCCAGGCTGTTTTCATCGACATTTATCATTGCTTACAATAACATTAATGAATTGTTCTATTTTAAATTAAAATAAAATCACACACTTGATAAAACAGTAACATGTAAGATTAATACCTTCTTATAGCTGAAAACTTCCAATAAAGTATTGCAGTAGTTGTTTCCAAGCATAGCTTGGTAAAATAATTAATTGCTTCATCCAGAGATGCAGATCTGAGCATGCACAACCACACCCAAAATTTTGGAGCACATGCTTTTTTATTGAACAATGGCGACATGCAGCCAAAATGGCTCTATCCAGCAGTCACAGTATCACTTTTTCTTTTCTGGAAAAATGATTTGATGGGACATGGACCTGCGTATAGACTGTTGGAGTAGATTGGTGTAAGACTTATCCTTGTAGCACCAATTGATTCTGAGATACACACCGACAACTAGATTGACAGGACTAACTTCCTTGATGATGGTGATGATGATGATGAAAAAAAGACAAGGTCTAGAGTCACGCTATGGGGACCAATGGAGTCCTCTGGTCAAGAAAAGCTTGTCTATAAAGTCTGGTAAGCATAGGAGCTCGTTTTCCCTGTATAGCAATGCTTCAAAAGACATGGGAGCCATTTTGGTTAGGGGTGAATCCTACTTAGCAATGCTACTGCATTACTAAAGTAAAGTTTTACAACTTCTATTGCTTCCAATTTTTAAAATATACAGTTTATTAAATGCAATTTAATAAACTTTAAATATTTTAGTATATATTGCAGCATAAGTTCTGATTTTGTAGGAACTTAATCGTTCTAGTAACTAGGTGATTTTATCTCTTTTTTCATTCCTGACTCAGTTGCAATGGAAGTTGATGTCATTTGCCTTGTGTACAACAACTTT
>NW_003546922.1:22885-26366 GCF_000090795.2 Amphimedon queenslandica
GGCTTCTCTTTCTACTGTACACACCTGTAGCTGAGGCCTCTACCCAAAATCTTTTAAGTAGTTGACCTCCAATCAACATTGACCTTACTGACTCCATTAAAGTCCTATTCAAATGCTCTGCAACCCCATTTTGCTGAGGCATATTGGGAATAGTAAGCTCATGCTCTACCCCTTCACTCTTGAGATATGCTTCAAACGTATGGGAAGTGTACTCTCCACCATTATCAGTGCAAAGAGTTTGTAATATCTTACCAGTACATTTCACTACCATTATCTTTTATTCTAGAAAACGCTCAAACACCCCTCTTTTGTTTTAATATGTACACCCAAACATATCTAGTACTGTCACCAACGAATGTCAGAAAGTACTCACCTCCACTGAGTGATTTGCTATTCACCTTTGCACAGACATCAACTGTAGTTTCTCTTCAGCTCTTTTACCAGTAGTAGAGGGGAACAGTGTACGATCGAGCTTTCCTTTTATACAGGATTCAGAGTTCCACTGCATTGGATAGATCATCACTGCTCATCCCTCTAACTAGTCCATCCTTAGCCAGCTTCTTCAGACATGTGATACCCAGGTGACTGTATCTTCGATGCCAAATATTGACTCCGGTCCTGGTCTTGGCAGTGTTTACCCTCTGTTTAACACTATAGCTCTCACTGTCCAGATATTATAGACTACCATCTTTAGTGGCTGATCCTACCACAACTCCTTCGCTAATAATAATACAGGTTGAATCATCAAAGGTCAGTACCTTTCCATATTCTGCTGCTTTAGCAATACTGTGGAGATTGAATGATAAATCGGGTACAAATAGAACGTCATGTACTGTACAGTCTCTGTACAAACTATCCCTGTGTGAGCTTCACTTTTACTGTAACACAAATAGCTGACATGATAATACGACCGTCTCCTAGAGTAATGTCTTGACTTGACTCTAGCTCATCAAACAGCTTTTGGTTACAGCAAGTATGGCATGTTGCTCCAGAATCGAGAATGCATTTCTCTGAGAAATTGTCCCAATTAGCAAGAAGTGCGTGTGTGGCTATGAGGCCAACACTAGCACCATGTTTCTGATTTTGCTTACCCTTCAGGTGTACACTGCTGGGTCTCTGGCTTCCAGCACTAGGAACAGCATCTCCTCTTCTTTCGGCTTCGAGTTTATCACAACAGTCTCTTTGCATGTGTCCCAGTCTCTTGCAATAGTGACACCGTATACTCTGCTTCCTTTTCTCTGCTGGCTGTGATCTGTCCGATGATGAAGACCCTTAGCTCCACTGCTGCTTTCACGCTCCTTTATTATCCTCTCTTCATAAGATAATTGATCTATGACCACCTCCATCGTCGGGACCGTCTCGTTTGCCTCCAAGGCAGTTCCGAGAGTGTCATAGCTCTCTGGTAGGCTAGCAAGCAAGTGGACTACTTTGTTCGCATCAATGCATCATCCAGTGGTGCTCAAATGATGGTTAGACCATTGAATACCTCTGTAATCTTTTTGACATGATCTTGTACCGACTTTCCAGCTACTAAATGTAGCGTATGAAGTTTTCGATGGAGTATGAGCTTATTTATCCAGTTCTTTTGAAACTGGTCTTTGAGCTTTCTCCAGACCTCAACAGCCTCCTTCGGCTCCCCTAACAGATACAGCAACGATGTATCAATGGAAAGAACCATTGTTTCTAGAGCACGATCCTTCCTGGCTTCATACTTCTGCTTTGTAGCATCATCAGCATCATCTGCTGGCAGTACTTTAGTAGAATTAACGATGCTCCACAGCCCTTTTTTCATCAGAGCAATCTGATATTGTAGCTTCCATGAAGTACTGTTGCCACTGATTAACGGAACTAAGTTTACAGTCCTTGATTCTGCATCATGCTGGGCTCATAACCTGTTAAGATATTGGAATTGGCATGGATAGGCAGACTGTAGTTGACAATAAATATGATGTAAACTCAACTTAAGACCAAGAGGAGAAACAAAAAGGGAGAGAAAGAGAAAACACCAGAGCCAAGAGAGCATCAAAGAGAGAACAATATAACGACTGAAACAGAACAAATCAATAACAAGAGATAGTTACAGACAAAATAGACTGTGCATGCATCACAACTTATATAACACCTATAACCACAAGTATGAATAAGGAAACCACAAACTAAAAATACAATATCAATAATTAGGATAGATAGACAAGTGTACATTATATTACTATTATTTCTAACAGTATGTGTGCTATAAGATTTAGATTGTGCAAGATAGCCTAACTAATGGAGTTCAGTTTCGAATGCAAGAAGGTCGCTGGTTCGAATCCACTCGAGCCTTTTTTTTCTTTTACCTGATTTATTTTTGTGTTAAGAAATAAATGCCAGGACATTTAATGGAGGAAATACTATAAATTTCATTTTCTTAGTTATTATTAATGTTACTTATTTTAATAACATTTTCAAGCCCTAACGCTTCTTGAAAAATATAAATGAATAACACTGAATGATCATAGCTTTATCCTTTTGCTTTCTTTTTTCTGATCCAATAAATAGAAAATGATAATGTGTCGTTGGATAGTTTGTTATTCTCCTTGTGTTATATTCATTAATTTTATCTCCACCTTCATGTCTCCCACATATAGCCACTGCTCGTCCCAGCATCTGGGTATCTATATCATACTTTACTTCTTCCTATCTTAATTTTTATTCCATATTTGTAGTACACATATCTTAAACTAAATTGAATTACTTTCTTTTAGGCACACTGAAAATCACAACGGTGTATGGTGTCATTATGATGTTTAGCATGAATAATATATATCTTTGTCTATATACCATTGTGGCTATCTGCAATGCATAATCTCACTTATGAACCTCATCTCAAGCTTCCAGCCTCCTCATATTTTATGACTAATGATTAGATTATCCTTTGTGACCATAATTGACAAAAGGAACCTTATGGCGGATAGGAAAATTGGTCTTTACAGCCTCAAAAATCCAACTTCTTGAGCTTCATTTATCATACAATACTTCAGAGGATGCAATGTTATTGTGTAACTTCTAGAAACAATGATTGTCTAATGAAGCATTCACAGGTTAATATTTTTTCACAACAATGATGAATTTCAAAATCCGCCATAACGTACCTTTTGTCAATTATGGTCACATTTTATATTTTTTAGTTTATTGCTACACATAAGGAATGTGAAAGCAAGTGAACTTCTTGTCTCAGAATCTTTTGAAACAAGTACAGTGCATGGCAATTCACTAGCGTCTCCAATGGGGGGCTCATGGGGCTAGTGCACCCCCTCATACAGATGGAAAATTTTTTGTGACATTTTGCTTACATAAATGTTCCAAAAAGAACCAGAGCTCACCTTTATACTCAAGAAATAAGTAGTTTTACTCAGGAGTAAGCCATAACAGAAAGGTTACGATCAATTGAGATATGATTCTATTCCACTGGGGCTATATTTAAAATTAAAATGGGTCTGAC
>NW_003546922.1:26955-31957 GCF_000090795.2 Amphimedon queenslandica
GGTGTATAAACAATTTATGTAAAGCTAGTTGAAATAAATTAAGACTAATGATAGTAGAATAACTATTACAAAAATAATCTATACATAAAATTTCTTTAGTTAATCAATCCACTGAGTCCACAAGCAGTGTAGACACTGTACTTGACACTGATAATGACCATGAGGCCCGCCATCCACCTTCAAAACAACCAGCAACACAACTTGACGATATAGCCAATTGTGTAGGAAGCCATTTGAGTGATTCTGACAAATATCAAATTTTGAAGACACATTCCAACCCCGAGATCAGTAACACTTTCCCAAAAAGGCAAGGAGAGTCGTTCATTCCAGCATCAATGGCTTCGCCAATTTCCATGGTTGGTATACAGCAGTCAGGAGAATGGTGGATACTGTCTCCCATGTGTCCTCTTCGCCACTAGAGGATATCACAATTCTGATCCGGGAGTGCTTGTCAGTAAACCGCTCACAAACTTCAAGAAAGCTCTGGATAGTTTACGTAACCATGTACGAAAAGAACATCATCTAAATTCCATAGTTCGTCGAGACAATTTTTTGAAAGTGATGAGTCAACAACAGCCTTCTATTAGCTCTGTCCTCAATCAAACAACTGCCAACCAAGTCGCCCATAACAGATTGAAACTGGCTTCAATAAGCAAAACCATTGTTCTATGTGGGCGACAAAACATCAGCTTACGAGGACACCGAGACAACTTCACTGATATTGAAAGAGATACTGCCGGTTTACATAACCACGGGAACTTCATGGCCCTACTCAATTTTAGGCTAGATGCTGGTGATGTTGTTCTCAGAGACCATCTATCAAAAGCATCCCGTATTGCTACATACACATCCTCTGTCATCCAGAATCAGCTTATGGATATTTTATCAAAACAAGTACGACAGCATATAATTGATATAGTTGAGGTAGCTAAGTGGTTTTGTATAACAGCCGATGAGGTCACTGATGTCTCTAATAAGGAGATACTCAGCTTGGTAGTATGGTATTGTGAGCCTGATTCTCTTCTTCCTCGTGAAGACCTTGTTGGCTTTTTTCAGTGCAATGAAGGTATTACTGTGCAACAGCTAGCCAATATGATCCTCACCCATCTGCAGTCATTTGATCTTGATCTCTTCTATTTACGGGGACAGGCATATGATGGAGCAGGCAATATGTCTGGGTCTATTAGAGGTACAGCAGCTATTATTACAGAGCAACACTCCTAGGCACTATAACTTCATTGTGCTTCCCATTGCCTAAATTTAGTTGTTGTGAAATCTTTGGCATTGACCAGTGTAAGAAACATGATGAATATAGTCAGGAAAGTATACTTCTTTGAGGCTCACCTTAAAAGACAAAGAAAGCTAGAAGATGTCATTTCTGACACACAACCCTCTTCTACCTTCAATAAGCTAAAGGATCTTTGTCGTACTCGATGGGTCCAACGACTAGATGCTTTCACTATTTTCTCCTCTCTCTATCAGTCTGTACTGGCATGCTTTGAGAGTATTTATCTTGATGGTCCTGCCCTATGGTCAAATGACTCTATAACAGATGCTAATACCTTAAGGCATGCCATTACCATTACTGATTTCATTTCCAGCTTTGTCATCACTAAGTCATCCCTTCAGTATCTACACTCCTTGACCGCAAATCTCCAGGGAAGCTCCACAGACATCATACATGCTGTGAAGGAAATAGAAACCATAACATCAACAATTCAGAACATAAGAGATAACATTGACACCTACCATGATGAATGGTTTACTGAAATCAAGGAGGTGTGTGACACTGCTGGCACAGTTCCATCTACTCCACGTACCTGTGCTCGTCAAGCTCATTGTAGCAATACACCTGCCAGTTCCCCTTCAGAGCACTACCTTCACACAATATCCATTCCCCTTATTGACCATTTGTTATTTGAGCTAAAATCTAGGTTTTCTAGTCATCAACCTGTGGCTTTACTTAGCCTCTGTATCGTACCTTCAGCAATGCTAGTTTTGCCTGTTCCTGAATTTTTGACGCATTCATTTCAGTTGGCTGACAAGTATAAGGATGATCTTCTATCTCCAAATTCCTTTGCCAGTGAATGAGAGTGCTGGAAAGTTAAGTGGCAGAGGTTTGCTGAAGAACACTGAACAACTAACCTCCCAAGTGACCTGGCAACCGCACTTCAATAAGTCTCCTCAATGTATTCGAACATAACAGTCCTCCTAAAGATTCTTTCCACTCTTCCAGTTACTACGTGTTCTGCTGAGAGGTCATTTAGCTCGCTTAAAAGGACAAAGACGCCTTATCATTCAACAATGACAACAGAGAGACTAACTGGCTTAAGTCTACTTCATATCCATAAAGATATCCAAATCGATGTAGAGGGAGTCATTGATGAATTTAGTCTAGCAAATCTCAGAAAAATGCAGGTGGCAGACATTCTTACAGACTAATTACTGTCGCAGACATTGCTGTCATACATTCCTTTCTGGTTTTTTGTTTGAAAAGACATGAAAAAATGATAGAGAACCGGCCCATCCCACATGCCGCGATACACGTACATCGCACGTGCACCATATGGTCCCACCCCTCATCAATGGCGGCCAATATGGCCGCAAATTAACCATAGAAATGAATGAATGCCTTTTGCTCGCCGTAAAAAGGGGGTGTGGCCATAATCACGGCACGCTTTACACGCACTCACCACGCTCTTCTGGATTCACCAGTGCAATTTAGAGTTTCAGTACTGAACTGTAAATTTTGGTTCTATCCAGAGAATAGTTGTCAATCAATGATGAATTGGTACTGAATTGAAGGATGTGATGGAAGTCTGCCTTAACAATTCAATCAATTTATACTTTTGATTGTTGTATAATTTATTTTGAACTTTTGTCATTGTAAATTCCAAAACTTCAATGTTTGTGTGACTGCCAATTTTTTAATGCGTTTGGGAAATTGCTTTCTCTATTATTCAAGATGTATTTTTTGAATTTTTAGCCACAGCAACTAGTACAAGCACAATTTATATTACATAATGTATGTGGGTACAAACTTTTATGTTCAACTTTCTTGCAAGGTTATTTACTTGTAAAGCTGGAACAGCATTTGTAAAACATGACGTATTAGATATTAAATAAAATACTTCGCATGAGTAAATCATCAAAATGCATCTTTTTCAGGACTGCTACCAATAAATTTGCTTGGGCAGACTATATACACCTTCAGTATTTACAGTAAAGTCCATCACAGTCTCAAAAATTTTTATGCATCAACAGAAATCTATCCCTATCAGCTTCGTGGAAATGAGTGCTCAGTTTTGCACTGGCAGTAAAAAAATTACAAAAAATACAGTTTCAAAATTTATATTTCATTGAAAAAAAATTTGCATTACTTTCCAGAACTAATTCCGAAAAATATAAAATTTACTTTACCTGATGTAATTTTTAATTATTTCCATGTTATATATACCACTGGATATCTCCATACACTGCGTAAAACGGCGGGAAATCATAACATTTTAAAGGAATAGAGGTATGGTTCCATAAGCATAGTTATGATGCATAAGTTGTAATCAATTAATTAGAAATGGCTTAAAGGAACATTACTTTGTTATGCTATTACTAATTAAATGTTTTCTAAACAATGCATCAACTAAAGACACTAAAAATCCAGTTAAAATAGGTAAAGGAATTGTTAGAGTCAGCACAGTACAATTACTTTTATGATCTATTGTATTTCTATAATGTAACTACAATTACAGCCAACATTGATTGCGTTCTTTTCACCAGAAAAATTGTGGATGCAAAGTCCAATTAATAGTAATACAGACAATGAAGTGGTAAACATAATAAATTCTTTTAAATAAGAAGTAGGGTTGTCAATAAATGAAAGGAGCAAGTGGATTACGTTCAATCATAAAATTATTAGTTCAAATGATAATAAATGTTTATTAATAAAGAAGAATTAGTCATAAAAATTATTGAGAAATTTCAAACCCTCCTTTGCAGAAATGAAAATAACAATGAATTGCTGTAGAGTTACACTGAATCCCTACAAATAAATAAATATTGTTGTAATTATTGATTTATGAATCACGTATGAACATAATTTATATATTAAAGACCATTCAAGGAATAAATTAAATTGATCATTGCATATAAAGGCAATGATCTCCTAGCTTGTGAATAAATATTTATTTCTGACTGATTTACTATTGTTTCTATTAAGGCTAATTCAAAATAATACTCTTGTCCTTAAATCTGTTGATGCTGGATTATACAAGAATGTGTCTAAAGGTCAACTTGCCCAAGGTTTTGAATAGAACTTAGTGGTACATTGGCCTACCAGTCATAATGTGAACGAGTATTTCGATTACAAACATCAAAACAAATGCCATTAATTTAAGGCTTTTGCCTAAGTTCAATAACGTTATTGTAGGTTATGCTAAGTAGGATTAAAATATTTAAATAATTTATGACTAATTTATCCTTATTAATTAATGTTTATCACTATTACTTGAACTAAAAAATTATATAATTGGATTCCATCTCCTTGTTTCTTTCATTTTTTGACAACCCTACCATTTTTAATTTAATAGAACTTTTTAAATTTCTAAATCAATGAATTCAATCACTTTTTGCTGAAGACTAGCCTTCATCTAACAGTGCTTTTCGTTAGTACTAGTGTAACTAATACTCAGGTCCATGTTTGACAAGTATGCAAAATTGTGCTTCCAAACAGGTAGTTTCTTGACATTAGTACAATTCGATGGCTGTAGAGACCTTTTCCCTCTTCTATGCCACAATGATCCTCCTCCACTACATCATGCTCTCCTTAAATTTTGATGAGCGTGTTAGGCAGCAGCTAGTACTATAATACAGAATAAAAATATGTCTAAAATTTTGACACCTTTCAATGCCATTAACGAAAGACACACAGAAGCAAATAGTGTCACTTGTCAAAAACGTATAGGGGTTGATCATTTTTTAAATTGATGGCTAACACACACACATA
>NW_003546922.1:36626-39621 GCF_000090795.2 Amphimedon queenslandica
CATTTCCATTTTAAATGTTTTTGATTTACTTGTACAAAGTAACATGTCCTGGATGTATGTGCACAAGGGGCCAGCTTATCATAGGTTACTTGATCTTTTTGACAGAATGAGCTTACCTAGGTTCGTTGGTATGGCTGAAGCGTTAAAAGCATTAAATGTTTCTGTCTCTTTTCAGAGTCAAACAGTGTGATTTGAAATGTAAGAGAACAGCAAGGAAAAGGCATAGGCAATCTGAACAAGCTGCATGTAAATTATGGGTCGAGCAACATCAGACATGTCACACATATAATAAGGAAACACCTAATCATCTCGTAAAAAAAGGAAATGGGGATGGGGAGATTAGTAAAACAAAAAGATGTAAACTAAGTGTAACTGATTTTGATCAAGATTTAGGCAGTGAGTGTGGCTAATTAGCTACAGAGATTGTGCATGAAAGCATCACAAATGATGAGGTAATTGATCTGGGGGTAATATTAGATAATAGCGATGATTATGATGAAAACTTTTTTTCTAGTTCTGATGGTAAGATAGCAGCATCTTGGATAGCTATGGTATAAATAGGGATTTGGAAGAGTTTATAATCAGATGTGTTAAATGTACTTGTAGTATTGAAAAATCTTCACACCAGCTATCATGCCCACTCAATCCTAGAAATAGAGGTAAATTTCCTGATGCTGAGTATATCAAATCTGAAGATGCAATGCCTCTAACAATAGGCAAAACACCTTCCACAGATTGGATGAATTATGCTGCTTTATTGATACAGGATTATACTGGGGAAACTATTTTTGTAGATACTGATCTGCTTAAAACTATCAAACATGCTGAAATATCTCCTTATATCAGTCATAAAATAAAAGGAGATGGCAACTTATTTTACCTAGCAATTTCTAAAGCTGTAACTGGAACTGACAAAATTCATATGCCAATCAGATCAACTATTTGTACATTTATGACAAAAATGCCTTACAATTATCAAACTTAGTATTACCACACATGCATGGTGAAAATGCTGTGAGTGCTATGAGGGCACATATATTACATAAAAAATTAAACATATTTGGTACTTGGGCTTCTAAAAATTAAATTTTTATTGCTGCAACTGCATTTCAATTAAAAATTCATATTTCTGTACTGTCGACTGAAAAAAAACACGCTCCTGGCATATTTTTAATCACTGTTTCACAATGAAAATTGTTACTACTTATGTGACTTTAACTTATATTTATTCCATACAAATGCAAGAAATCACTATGATTTGGTGGACTTCAACCTTATTTAGCAGTTAATATATGATTAGCCTTTTATACTCAATTTCTGTACAATTACTTTTAAAATTTATAGATACATTATCTTGCTATAAGATAAAGATCAGTTTCAAAGGTAATATCTATTTAATAAAGTTGTAATGTTTCATTTCTTTTTCAAGGTTGGACAGCAACGCAGTACTACCTCCACGTTGTGCTGCCTAGGGTCTCTTGCAATGCTGTTGAGATGCTAAGTGTACTGCCATATCCTTTGATACACTCCTTGATTGGCAGAAAGCTATGAGAATTTCCAGCAAAGAAGGCTCCTCACTGATTCATTGCTGTCTATAGAAGTAGCAACTATAGTAGATGCAAGAACTGCTCATTCCCTGTATTTTGCATTTCTTCCATTCCTTTGTACTGCATTCTGCCAACAAGGAGAGTGCCACTGGTTTTCATTCAATTATTTAGATAAAATGAAACATCAAATGATCACTAAATTATTTGATGTAGATATATCATAGCACTTTTCAAAAAGAAATGCTAAAATTTTGCTGTCAAGCGAATTCTTCGAAATCCTTATGTCAATCGAATTTCCATTTCTCTTATCCCACGTTCCATGACTTAATAAAAACTAAAATTCAATGAAAATTAAAAATATTGTACAATATCCTATTTCCTTCAATCAGTATTCCTAGTATGTGCTGTTCCTCTTTGTAAGATAACTTGATCATGCTACCCATGATGTAGAATAATAATTGCCCAACATCACTTTCAGATGCATCCTTGCTCTGTATCTCCTTCATAAGGTTACCCTAAAATATAACAGGAAGCTAGACCAACTGATAACTGTTAATCATTATACCTCTACTACTACTATAGGCAAATCACCGAAGCTCATCAAACGTCTGGTATTCCCTAATGACGACAATAAATCTATCAAAAATTAACACAACAAAAGAACTCACTTGAAGAAGAGCGGTATCAATAGTTGGGCCACACAGACTTTGCCAACTTACATTTTGAATAACTTTCTTATTTTACATGCTAAAAACAGCTGTGTTTCACTGATGTAAAAAACTCAGTGGACCCGGTATTTTGATATATGATAATATCAGGTACTTACCGCCAGTAATGCCGCCCACGTTTTATAGAGCATGTGAGCTCTGATAAAAAATGGCGGCTATAACAAATGATACTCCAAGGAGGAAATGGACCAAATTAGGACAAGGTAAACGACTGGAAGGACAAGCAAAGACAATTGTAGGTAACGTTTTTGATTATTTTAACAAATTACACAGACAAGGACAAGGGAACGGACCATTTCAAAGGACAGCAGACGCTACAAGTGAGCCATATCCTTTCTTGATACAAGCCTGGCAGCTCTCTCTTGCCAGAGACCATTCCCTGGCCCTATAAGACTGTAGGCTGGGATTATTCTGTTAAGGGAAACTGGTGTTTTTGTTTTCTTACTTTTTGTAATTTAGAAATAGGTATTAGGACTGTACGTAACATTATTTCAGAACGACATCGACTGCAACAGGAACAGACTATAGGACAAGAACAAGACACAACACAAGGACAGACTGTTACTTTTAAATCACCAGCACGACGTTACAGGACTTGCAGACAATAAGTAAAACCAGACACTTTCGACATTGACGCTATAAGACGTAAAATTTATGACTTTCATGAATGAAAAGAACACATAACACTGAAACTACTGAAGACAATATAGGATGACGGCA
>NW_003546922.1:44707-46334 GCF_000090795.2 Amphimedon queenslandica
AGCCCAAACTGTGGCCACTCCACTTCTTAACGTACAAAACTCATTAGAAAACTTATTTAACCATTTTTTAGTCTCGTATAATACTGTGCACAAATTACTTTTTTTAATAGACTAATTTGAACAACAGAAAAAGAACTCAGAACGTCACTGATATTAGGGGTGCATCAAAGAAGTCTAAAACTGTGTCATCAACTGTTGTATATTTCGACATTTTATAGAACACAATTAATTTGAAAATTTGCTTTACCTTATAGCAAACCTGGAAAAGACTTAGAAAAGCTACAAACGTCGTACGTTTTGCAAAAAGACATAAACCTGTCTGAACACATTTGGTAAGCTATACTAGCAAATAGTTATAGCTATATCAATAATGTACTGATGATTATGTGGCATCATGAAAAAATGACATCTAATAGGAATTTTCATAATTGTGTTGCAGTTGCTAATTTACATGAAGAGAAACAAAGTACCATTCATCATGTTTCATGTCACATCCTAGTTAAAAACGGCTGATGTCCAGTTCATGAGCACCCTTGCCATAGCTTAAGAGACACCTACTTCTATTTTATTAAGAAATCACGTCCATTCTTAAATAGCACACCTCACAGGAAATCTAATTCACAATACATATCTACACCTCAAGGGAAGAAACGTCAATTGGCCATTAAAAGAACAATTCTGAAAAAAAGTTCAAAGATTTATTGCCAAATTGGAAGACAGGTTAAAACAAACTGGAACCAAAATAGATGAAGAATTAAATGAAGATTTACAAGTTGCTGTAGCAAATTTCACTCACAACATTGAGAATTTATAAAATGGTGACTTTTTAAATTTTTTTTGCAATCATCAGGTAATTGCTTCTCATAATGTTAAATTTACTTTCATATTGTTAAAGTCTTCCTTATGCAATGCTAAAAGTGCAAAAGGAAGATGTTATTCTTTATTTACATGATGGTGCTTAAATATAATGCTTGTCTCCCCACAGGCATACAACATTGTATAGAAATCAAATGTTCTCATGTTGCCATCAAGGAGAACACTGATAGATTATTCACAGTGGCATGCTTATAAAGTTGGCTTCCAGTTGAAGGTTTTGAGGAGCTAGTTAAAGAAATAAAGATTGATGAACTCAACGAGGCAAAAGGGTATGATTTTTATTGAAAGATGATCTTCAGTGAATGATGTATGCTTACTTATCACTCCTTTTAGGACAGTAAGTATTATGTTCAATGAAATGAAAGTACATGAGGGATTAGTCTTTAAACAGAACGGCTGTTTGGTGAGGTTTCTTGAACTAGAAGACATAAACAATTGTATTTGGTTAGAGATGAACAATTTTATTATAGTGTCCCTAGTTCTGGGCCAAAAAGAGGTTATTATTTAAAAAGTTACTCATCCATATGACAGTCGTTCCAAGCCCTGCCCCTGACCACAACTGTGGTATTTTTTAATAATTGTGCATGTCATTTAGAATAGCATCTCCACTGATAGATCATATTGAGTTGGAGGACAAGTGAGCTACTAAAATGTTGACAGTAATGGTTTGTGGTATTTTCATGCATGTTTCTTATCCCTTGGCAAGTTTCCCCATACGAGGTAAAATCGTTTCATGTACATGCAATGCAAC
>NW_003546923.1:0-5632 GCF_000090795.2 Amphimedon queenslandica
GAACAAAGCACTAACAGTAAAGAAGACAGAGAGAAAGAAAGAGAACAAGGTAAAGACTGTACTATATCTATCGATGCGCGCATTGACTAATAGTATTTTCATATTATGCTATGTAGAAAGTTTGAACTGATTCCGACTTCAATTTTTCAAGTTATGGCCATTTTTTAAATGGACAATTTTTGAAAAAATACCCAAGGCTATATACCCCATGGTGTTTTGGAAAAATGGCTCCGAAATCACCCCAAATTTTTATTACATTTTCTTATACATATTGATGTCCTTATGCTGTATAGAAAGTTTGAGCTGATTCCGACTTCAATTTTTCAAGTTATGGCCATTTTTTTAAAATGGCCTATTTTTGAAAAATACCCAAGGCTATAGCCCATGGTTTATTCCAAAAAATGGCTCTGAAATCACCCCAAATTTTTATTCCATTTTCTGATGCATATTGATGTCCTTATGCTGTGTAGAAAGTTTAAGCTGATTCCGATTTCAATTCTTTGAGTTATGGCCGTTTTTTTAATGGACAATTTTTGAAAAAATACCCAAGGCTTATACCCCATGGTTTTTTGGAAAAATGGCTCCGAAATCACCCCAAATTTTTATTACATTTTCTGATGCATATTGATGTCCTTATGCTGTGTAGAAAGTTTAAGCTGATTCCGACTTCAATTTTTCGAGTTATGGCCGTTTTTTAAAAATGGCCAATTTATGAAAAAATACCCAAGGCTATACCCCATGGTTTTTGGAAAAATGGCTCCAAAATCACCCCAAATTTTTATTATGTTTTCTGATGCACATTGATGTCCATATGCTGTGTAGAAAGTTTGAGCTGATTCCGACTTCAATTTTTCGAGTTATGGCCAGTTATTAAAAATGGCTGAATTTTAAGAAGTACCCAAGGCTATAGCCCATGGTTTTTTGGAAAAATGGCTCCGAAATCACCCCAAATTTTTATTACATTTTCTGATGCATATTGATGTCCTTATGCTGTGTAGAAAGTTTAAGCTGATTCCGACTTCAATTTTTCGAGTTATGGCCGTTTTTTAAAAATGGCCAATTTATGAAAAAATACCCAAGGCTATACCCCATGGTTTTTTGGAAAAATGGCTCCAAAATCACCCCAAATTTTTATTATGTTTTCTGATGCACATTGATGTCCATATGCTGTGTAGAAAGTTTGAGCTGATTCCGACTTCAATTTTTCGAGTTATGGCCAGTTATTAAAAATGGCTGAATTTTAAGAAGTACCCAAGGCTATAGCCCATGGTTTTTTCAAAAAATGGCTACGAAATCACCCAAAATTTTTATTACATTTTCTGATACATATTGATGTCCTTATGCTGTATAAAAAGTTTGAGCTGATTCCTAACTTCAATTTTTCAAGTTATTGCCATTTTTTAAAAATGCCCAAATTCTGAAAGATACCCGAGGCTATAGCCTATGGTTTTTCCAAAAAATGGCTCTGAAATCACCCCAAATGATGCTTAAAATAAATTGCCTTTTTCTTATTCTAAACCACACGCACACTCATAATGATACACATGTACCTATTTATAGATGGAGATGAAGATACAGCACTTACTAATGACAGTCTTGAGGGACTAATAGAAGAAGAGGAGGAGGAGGAAAGAGGAGAGGGAGAGGATGATGATGATAGTTGGATTACTCCTGATAATTATCAGTCAGTGTGTGATGGTATTGGTGGATTGATGGAGGAGACTATTGATGAGATATCTGTTGGTTGTATGACCACTGACTATGCTATGCAGGTAATATTCACTAGTAGTGTGTATGTATTAATTACTGAGGTTTATTAGAGGGGCTTACTCAAGCAGTATTATTAGCATACATGTACATGTACATTTGGTTTATGTATTCATGTATACATTTGGTGTAAAAATATTCATGTACATCACCTACGTCTGTAATGAATTTATATACTGTATAGCAGGAAATTTTGGAAGGAATTAATTTTGTGAATTTAAGCATTTTGATGGTCATTTTATTATGACTACCATCTTTTTCTCATTCCTCCTACATGTACATGTACACTTGTATTTCTTTTTTTCCTCTATTCTTACTTCTCCCTCTCCCTCTCTCTCTCTCTCTCTCCCTCTCCCTCTCTCTCAGAATGTCCTATTACAGTTTGGTCTTAATGTTGTCTCCATTGATGGAATGTTAATCAAGAGAATAAGAACCTACGCTCAACAATGCAAGGCCTGCTTCAAGTAAGCCAAGAAAAGATACACAATTACACAATTAAACGTACAACTACATGTATTTATTCCATGCTTATATAAATTTACATATGAGACTGTATTTTGGGGTTGAATCTTTTTTCTATATTCAACTGTGCATATATTCAGCACCCACCAATCAATAGAAGGACTACAGCCAGTTTCAGTTCAGAAGAAACAGAAGTAAATTAATGTTTTTATCATTAAAACGTCATGTGTAGCCCTGCCCAAATATGGCTGCAATGTGCAAGCTCTGTCATTCTTTGAGCGTTTCTTCTCCTTTAACTTACTTTATTATCTATTGTACGTCTACAGTGGTTGCTGCTACCCCCCCATTTGTCCTTTTCTTGTTTCTGGTGCCGGTTTTTAGTTGATATAGAGCTCGGAATATGGATGAATTGACAAGTGTGATGGGCAGTTAAGAACAACGATGATCAAGAAGACTGTAGAGTGATAGCAGATTTCTTCTCAAGAAAGACTCCTTGTTGAATAATAGTAGGTCTAGCATGATATGCTTTGTTGTTTTTTCAATAAAAAACATTTTTTGACTATTTGTAATGATAATTATGCAAATGATATTCATCAGAATGATGCATACAAATTTTTCATGGTAATTCCCTTTTATTTCAAGTGGAAGAACCCGTTTAGAACCTTCCAAAGTACCTAAAAACTCCAAAATTGGTAAGGATATTTTAAGAACCCGTTATGCAACTATTATAAATTTCAAATTTGCTAGCATTAGTGACACAAAAGTTATAAGGGGTGGTGGTGGTTTCTTCTCAACTGAAGCCGACTACATAATGTTATGATATTTTTGCTAAGAAACAAACAAATTGTTATTATTATTATTATTATTTTTGTTATTGTTGTTGTTATTGATAGGGTTTATTTTAAAAGTGGCCTGTTGTTTTGTCCTAACTGTGGCAACAAGTCAATGATTAAAGTGCTAGCTGATGTTGGTAAAGATGGCCTCATTCATTATTCATCACTCAGTGATAAACAGTTCAGCCATAAAGGACTCAGAGTATGTCATTAATGGATATACATTAGGGCACCTTTTATTGAGGGCTATATACCCTCATTGGGCTCTATTCACAGATTTTGTTGCTATTCGCAAAAAAATTCCTCGGATTAATTGTATTGGTGTGGAAAATTTGATTTGGGGAAAAAATCGCAAAATTTGATACAGTGAATTATATATCCACTAAATTTATAGCCCTTGAAAAAGGGTGCCCTATGGTACATGTACAGGAACCTCTCAATAATGAAACTTCAGGGCAAAAGTCTTTATGCTTATGTAGAATCTTTGCCTTGGCCCAATTTTTGATTTACATGTAACTTCAAAATTTCATAAAAATTCAATTTAAATCAGAATCAGCTCAAAATTTCCACACAACATAAGAGCCCGTATATGTACATGTATCATGAAAAATTATGAAAGTGAAAAATTCTCTCCTTTTCATTTTTGGTAAAATTTGGCCAATGACTCTATACTGTACTGTAGTACAGGGACTTTGGACCAATTTTTGAGCAAATTTTTCAAAGAACATAAGTACATTATGTATAAGAATAAATCAGCGTCTAGCCAACTATCATAAACTTATGCATATTTGCCTTTCTCTTTTCTCTCTCTCTCTCCCTTCTCCTCCAGTAACTGATTTCTCTAAGAAGACTGGTGATTATCAAAAAAGTCTATCAGCTATTGATCTTCGACTGATTGCACTCACCAGCTGGAGAAGGAGAGAGGGCCACGAAGAGGAACCAATTTAAGAACTGACCCAATACAAACCAACAAAGAACAAGTAATTGAAAAAATAGTTGAAAGATATTTGTGTCATTCTAAATTTATAATATAACTTCTTATTAATTTAAGTCCGAAATTTGATATGTTGATAAAATTTAATGTATAATTTGTGTAACTGATCATTTTAGGGAGAAGTTGTGGTAAATTTGGCATTTTGATAATGTACATTGTAACCCACCATTTTTAACCATCATGTTTGTACATGTAGTCAATAGTGTACATATACAAGGACACAAATTTGGCAAATTAAGTTTACACAGCAATGGAGACAATGCAATCTGTATACATGTAGTTTTGTGCCCGTTTTATGCTTCTGTTTATACTGAAACTAATAAAAACTGATAGAATCTTGATAGAAGTCTATAGTGTGCATGGATTTATCAGATTCATATCTAGACTGTAGTCGATGTAAATTTATTTTAAAAAATTGCTACCATTGTTCCATTATACCCACCATGCTGGTAAACTGTATAACATAAAGTTCATCACCATGGTGGGATAATAACAAATAAATTAAAATTTCATTCATTTGTATCATTGGCACCCTACCTATTCATTATTGTAGAGTTTAATACTGGCTGTATATATTTGGTTAGCATGAGTTACTTCAAGAATAAACCCTAGGGGTTTTTGTAGAGTGCATGAGCTGTAGCTGGCTGATAACCCCAAAAGAGGGTGGATTTTTACACAGAAAGCATACTGTAGAAAAATGTAGTACCTGTATAAAGGAAAGTAATTGTACTTTTCAAACTGATGCATGCATGTTTTTTTTTCCAGCTACAGTTAAGCGTGTGAAGAAGAGCTTGAAAGTGTCCTCAAAGAAAATCAAGTTAAATTATATTGATGACTCCAGAAGAAACACTGAAGGGAATTGCTAGAAAAAAGCCATTAAAGATGAACTTTGTTTAGAATTTAAACTTTAATTTATCATTGAAGTGAGTGGCTTTAAAATAATTATATTAATTTAGATTAAGATTGTTTCAAGTGTTAAGTGGTGGTAATATCAAGTACACTGGATACCTGATACCTTTTATAGTTAAAATTGTTGATTCAAGCTCTTTTGAATCATTGTGTCACAGATTTACATTAGGCAAATACACTGATCATGATTGTTTTACAATGGTTTTATTGGTTTTTGTATCAAGGAAAAATATCAAAGAATAAAATAGGAAAAGGACAGGGAAATAGCACAAATAAATGCTGCATAGATATGCTGGGATGTACATACTTGTACTGGAATAGGCAATGCAGTCAAAATGGAATAATGAAAACTTTGTAGAAAGACAATAAAATTGCTGACTATTAAGTTGGAGCTAGATACACAGTTAATGATTGATAGTGCCATCATAAAAAAAAATTCATACCTCTTAGTATCTTTGAGATTCTATTCATACCCAGATATTCACTGACATAAAGCTTCATTCACCTACATATACAGGGTATAAATAGAATTTCAATGACAATCTCTCCTTTCCCCCTCTTTCTCTAATTATATGATAAAATAATAATGAGGTCCAGCGTCAGGTCTTTTACTCTACTATTCTTTGTCTTCTACTCTAACTATGGGTCACAATACAATAATGAAATC
>NW_003546923.1:23323-46309 GCF_000090795.2 Amphimedon queenslandica
TGATTTTGGAGTAACTTTAAAATTTCATTAAAAATTTAGTTTTAATTGGAATCAGCTCAAATTTTGTACGCAATATAAGAACATGTATATGTATCAGGAAAAATTATAAAAATTGAGATTTCATTTATGGCAAAATTTTGCCAACGACCCTGTACTATTATATAGTACAGGGCCCACTTTGGACCAATTTTGGAGCAACTTTTTCAGCATTTCTACACAGCATAAGTACATTATGTATAAGAAGAAATTATGGAAATGAGCATCTAACCAACTATCATAAACTTCCTTTCACATTTGCCTTTCTTCTCCCCTCCCTCCCTCTCCTCTAGTAACTGATTTCTCTAAGAAGACTGGTGATTATCAAAGTCTATCAGCTGTTGATCTTCGACTGATTGCACTCACTTACCAGCTGGAGAAGGAGAGAGGGCCTCAAAGAGGAACCAATTTAAGAACTGACCCAATGCAAACCAACAAAGAACAACAAGTAAAGAAATTAATACAATGAAATTGAAAAATATCAGTATAATTTTAAACTTGTAATTTGCATGTAATTACTTATTAATGTAACTGTCAATGGAAGGTTAAGGAACTTCTTATAGAGCCAGTCATTTTGATATATGTGGAACTGTCAATAATTCATTAAATAAAAACCACCAGTCAATATACAATGTAAATCTATAATTGCTTAACAAAATTTAGTGTCATTAATAATCATTAATATTATTATTTTATTTTTAGAGGATACCTTATTCTACAGCTGGTTTCTACACTGGAAAGAAGCCACAGAAGGTAAGACTATACAAGAAATAATTATTGGCAATTCTTCTGATCTACTTGTTACTCAAATACTTACACATGTACATGTATAATGTGTAGCTTAAAATGTGATTCTAAAACATTTTATTTTACACTTTCTTTTGAGTTGCAACCATTTTTTTTAAAGTAGCAGGTTTTTGGTAAAAAGCAAATACTATATATAGTCCATGGTTTTTTCTGAAAATGGCTCTGAAATCACCCCAAGATTGTTGTTGTTTATTTATTTATTTATTTTATTTATTATTGTAGAATAAAGCAACACTAAGTGACTCCTTCAATGATATTGATATTAATAAAGAATGTGATGACACATCAACTGAACAAAGCACTAACAGTAAAGAAGACAGAGAGAAAGAAAGAGAACAAGGTAAAGACTGTACTATATCTACTCCCATATCTATTACAGCCATTTTAAGAAAATGCCAAAATTCTAAAAATTACCCTAGGCTATAGCCCATGGTTTTTTGGAAAAATAGCTCTAAAATCACCCCAAATTTTTATTACATTTTGTGATACATATTGATGTCCTTATGCCGTATAGAAAGTTTGAGCTGATTCCGACTTCAATTTTTCAAGTTATGGCCATTTTAAGAAATTTCCAAAATTCTGAAAGATACCCAAGGCTATAGCCTATGGTTTTTTCAAGAAATGGCCCCGAAATCACCCCAAATTCATTTCCTTAAAATAAGTTGCCTTTAAACCACTCACACACACTCATAATGATACACATGTACCTATTTATAGATGGAGATAAAGATACAGCACTAACCAATGACAGTCTTGAGGAACAATTAGAAGAAGAGGAGGAGGAGGAAAGAGGAGAGGGAGAGGGAGAGGATGATGATGATAGTTGGATTACTCCTGATAATTATCAGTCAGTGTGTGATGGTATTGGTGGATTGATGGAGGAGACTATTGATGAGATATCTGTTGGTTGTATGACCACTGACTATGCTATGCAGGTAATATTCACTAGTACAGTGTGTGTGTATTAATTACTGTGGTTTATTAGAGGGGCTTACTCTATGCAGTACATGTATTATTAGCATACATGTACATGTACATTTGGTTGATGTATTCATGTATATATTTGGTGTAAAAATATTCATGTACATCTCCTACGTCTGTAATGAATTTATATACTGTATAGCAGGAAATTTTGGAAAGAATTATAATTTTGTGAATTTGGCATTTTGATGGTCATTTTATTATGACTACCATCTTTTTCTTATTCCTCCTACATGTACATGTACACTTGTATTTCTTTTCTCTTCCTCCCTCTGTTCTTTTTCCTCCTTCTCTCTCTCTCCCTCCCCCTCTCTCTCTCTCTCTCAGAATGTCCTATTACAGATTGGTCTTAATGTTGTCTCCATTGATGGAATGTTAATCAAGAGAATAAGAACCTACGCTCAGCAATGCAAGGCCTGCTTCAAGTAAGTCAAGAAAAGATACACAATTACACAATTAAACTTACAAATACATGTACATATATGCTTAGTGTATGCACATGTTTTTATACATGTACATGTACTTATGAGACTGTATTTTGGGGTTGAGTGTTTTCCTATTATTCAACTGAGCATATATTCAATCCTTCATGTAGTTAATAGGAAAATCTCAACTTTATAATAAAGCACCCACCAACCAGTGTAATGATAATAATTAGTATTTTTGTTAAGAAACAAACACAATTATTATTATTATTATTATTATTACTATGACTATTACTATTGTTATTACTATTATTGCTGTTGTTGTTATTAATAGGGTTTATTTTAGAAGTGGCCTGTTGTTTTGTCCTAACTGTGGTAACAAGTCAATGATTAAAGTGTTAGCTGATGTTGGTAAAGATGGCCTCATTCATTATTCATCACTCAGTGACAAACAGTTCAGTCATAAAGGACTCAGAGTAAGTCATTAATGAATATACATGTACATGTACAGGGAGCCACTGAATAATGAAACTTTAGGACAAAGTCTCTATGCTTATGCTATATAGTGTAGAGTCTTTGGCCCAATTTTTGGTTAACTTTAAAATTTCATAAAAAATTCAATTTTGATCGGAATCAGTTCAAACTTTCTACACAACATAAGATAATGTATATATATCAGGAAAAATTATTAAAAATGGAGAAACCTCTACTTTTCATTTTTGGTGAAATTTAGCCAAAGACGCTGTGCTAGAGTACAGGGACTTTGGCCCAATTTTGAAGCAAATTGAAAAATTTGTAGATAGTTCAATTTTGATCAAAATGAGTTTAAAATTTCTACGCAACATACATGTACTTACAGTACATGTATATGCATCAGGAAAAATTACAAAGATGTGAAATTTTTTTCTTTCCATTTTTGTGAAATTTGGATTAAGTCCCTATACTAAAAGTCTTTGAGCTGATTTTTGAAATGTGCTGACAAATAGCTGAGCACTATAAGCCCTGGTACAGTATAAGGTCAATATTTACAGTACTATAGAATCTTTGTGTGTTTTACCATAAAATATAAAATTTTGAATGGCATCGATAATTAAAAACCAGGTATCCAAGCCCAATTGCTACATACATGTACATGTACATGTATGTATACTTGTAAATGCTGTTAAAATTATTACCATAGTAGTACCATATGTTATAGAGTATGTTGTGTTCATGTGTTCGATTAACAAGTTCATTGATTAATGTCTACTTGAAGATTGAATGATGTTATTATCAAAATTAGCTATTAACACTAGCATCCTTACTTGACCAGTTAATTTTAAAGTGTTGAGTGATTTATACAACCACTTCCTTTGCACTATCCATAGACAGCAATAAGAATACATGTACGTGTATATAGCAGTGATACAGCATTGTATTGTAGCCTCTATATAATGGACACTGGGTCAAGAAAGTGTCTCTGTTATACAGAGGTGTCCTTTATGTGGAGGTTACTTTATATAGTAAGGAATGTAATTGGTACACTAGGTGCTGTCTGTTAAATAGAGGTGTATGCTATAGAGAGTGTCCATTAAGAGAGACTATACTGTAGACTTTATTTCAATTAAGTGACACTGTTCTACTGCTTCATCTCATTAATAGAAATGTTGTAAATTTGTTTGATGTAGGGTACAGTACATGCTAAGTTATGATTATTTGCTAGCATTGTTCCTATCACAATATCAGTGTCAATAAGCTCATGAATAAATTCAATGTTGTTTGGTGTACTGTACATGTACATGTATATTGTGTAGTATGTGACTGTATAAAAATTGCTGAGGTGTATAACTGATTAAATGAATATCAACTCTGTCCTCTTTGGCTGTCTGTCTGGGGTGGGGTATGATTGCCCATATATGGTGTCTGTATTATTGTATGTCATTGTAGCTATGAATAATGTTATCTGTCTGATCAATCTCTTTTTTATCTCTCTCTCCTCCTTTTTCTTTCTCCCTCCTGTTTCTCTCCTTTTCTCCTCCCTCTCTCTCTCCCCCTTTCTTTCCTTTTTCTTGCTCCTGTTTCTCTCCTTTTTTCCCCTCCCTCTTTTTCACCCTCCCTCTTTTTCACCCTCTCTCTCACTCTCTCCCCCTTTTTCTCTCTCCCTCTCTCTCCCTCTAGTACTCTTTACCATTACCCAAAGGTGGTCGTAGACCTGATCAGCTCCTCCTTTCTCCGGCCCAAAGACTCACATTTCGTCTTCCTCGTTCTCGTAACAAATCCCACCCACTGGACCCAGACTACATCAGTCAAACGTCTCCGTTTTCTTTTAACGATGTCACTAGTCGTGGGGCACAGATTGCGTTTCGTGCTGGAGGAGGGCGTGGTCAAGTGGGAGGGGCTTGGCATAGAAACCCAAACCAGGTTAGAAAGAAGAGGAAATGAGTATAAACAAGAAATAAAAACAATGATACTGTTGTTGTTTTTCTGGTTTAAAATGTAAATAGAGTATGATTATCATTATCATAATAATAATAAACAAAGAAAATATATTTGATAAAAACACGATTGTACATTATTGACATGATCATTGTACACAAATCAAACATGAATATGGATTGGCAAAACTGAAGTACTGCAATATGATGAATGCAAAATACCATTATAAAATTGTGGTGTCGTTTGTTTGAGTAGAAGACAGTGTGGATTGTGTCGGTGATAGATTGGTTTTGCAAAGTGAGTTTTGGATGCTTTTAGCGCAAGCTAAACCGCTCCCAAATAAAAATCGAACGAAATTATCACCAGCCAAAGGACCCAATGCATATAGATTAGGAACCCTCTCACTTTGGGACGAGAATGAGTCGATATCGACTGAATTATTTTTACCGTCAATAGCTTGGCTTGGATCAATACCAAGGACACTACTAATATCTTGAGGTAGGAATCCTAAATTTGCTTGACTCCCGATTGCAATCATACCCACTGAAGTAGCAAGGCTTTGTTCTATCTCGCTTGAGCTTGTAAGAATCGTCTCTCCATTCGTGGAAAAGGATTTCACTCTTGTTCCTTCAAGTGGAGTATAGAGGTGAGAGGTTTCCAGGCCCTTCATTAGCTTCCATACCCTCTGATATTCTAAGTAGTATCCAGAAGGCAGCTTTGATAATAATAGATTATTAGCTTTACTTAGATCTTGATAGAAGGAGTGATTCACATGAATGTCATTATCGAGACAGTACAGCACAGCGTCAGCACCTGTCATGCCAGCTCCGACAACTAGTGCTGAGCCAGACCTTCCTCTCCTTTTGCTACACTTTAGTCTCTTTTTAAAATCAGATAAACTGTGTGTAACGAATGGTAACTCCTCTCCTGGTATCCCAAGCCTTTTTGGTTCCGTTAAGCCACAGGCTAAGACTATTTTACGGGATTTGACAGCAATCGAATTAGGAGAAGATGAATAGCCAAGTGGTGATGTCGGTGAAGCTTCTTCTTGATCTCTTCTCTTACAACAAGACGGCTTCAAGTAGCTTCCTTGTAGCATCCACTCTGGATTACATTGTACGATAGTAGGACAGCAGACTCCTTTGTCACACATACATTTGGCACTGTGAATAATCTCACTTTCAGCTATGATACCCTCACTAGTAGTAGGTGAAGCAACTGAGTTTGAAGAGGTACGTGTCGGTGACCATGGAGGAGTAACTGGTTTGTGTCCAGGACTATTAGGGGATAAAGGACAATCCCATATCTGTTCCACTCTCTTGATCAAGACGGAGCTTATAAAATTATCCTTTAACGACATTTTGTGAATATAGTCTTGGTAGTACTGGGCAACATGGCCAGCTTTTGCACGCCATTTTGAGTTTTTATCGTTCTTCTCATCTTTTCTCTTTTCGTCTTTTTTCCAGTCGTTAAACGAGTATAAAGGCAAGTCCAGCCATTCTTGGTGGCTCAGTGTTAGTGTGCTAGGCTCCACCCCATGCCACACCCCTCCCGGCTTGCCACACCCTAAAACGACGTGAGAAATAGCGGAAGACTCGTCTCTTTCCCAGCGTAACGAGGACAAGTGGGTCTGTCCGATGTCAGCGTTTGGATGAAAGAGAGTATCGAAGAGGAGTGAGACCGGGTTTCTGGATCGACCCTCTAGACCTTCAGAAAGATATGGGAAATCCTATAAGAGGAGGAGGAGGAGGGAGGGAGGGAGAGAGAGGGTGTTAAAGCAATGCTTACAAATCAAGGTGTTTGTAAAAACAAATTTTGATAAATGCTACAAATACTATTATTAATCACAGACAGACTAGCATTCATGACTGTACTCTACGTAAATAAACTGCTGACACGTATACAGTTAGTTACTCTTCAATTATCCTTAGATATGAAGGAGGCTTGACTGTGTTATTGCCAAAAGCATGCATTGCATAGCTTTACACATAGTAAATAATAATGTGGTTATTATTCTTAATGTCAATTTTTGCTGATGTGTATAAAGCTGGGAACAATATCACTACTGAGATTTTAAAAGGGAGAGAGGGAGCAAGTTTGGACCTATATTAATAGCTAATTCATCAAATTCAAATAATAATGTGGTTATTATTCTTAATTTGAATTTTTGCTGATGTGTATAAAGCTGGGAACAATATCACTACTCTAGTATTAATTACTAAGATATGATCAATTAATGCTAACCTATTGCAAAATAGAAGCTATACATTATAATTCAGGCTAATCTTAGCAAATGATCAATACTAAGCTTACAGGGATTACTTTAAAATGTATTATGAGCTAATACTAAATTTAACCAAAATGCACTAAAATAAGTCTAAGTGGTTTTAGCGTTAATCAGGGCTAGTTCGATTTGGCCGTGTTTTAAATAATATTGAGGCTAGAGCACTACAATTTGGCCTTCATTAAAATCAGCAGTAAGTATGGCTGGTGGAAAATTTCCAGTTAATTGCTCATTTTTTGGCTTTATTGTGACAATTACTGGCAGATTATCAGTCATGTCACAGTATATTGGTTCAAAATTGTATGAATGGTGAGAATTGTCAAAATTTCACATTCCCCAAGCTAATGCAGTGCTAATAATAATGAACATTCTCTCTTTCTCACTTGTTCTAGCAGTGACACGTCCGTTCTTAGTTTTTCTCTGAGTATTTTGTTTGGGTGAGACCCAGTGAAGAATAGCTTGTATCCGGAAAGCAGTAAAGAAAGAAATATAGCAGAAGGTCCATTTCCTGAAGAAAAATGGTACAAAAATTTAATTAATATTAATGAAAGCGAATTATAATAGCATTAAAAGTGTTGTATTATGTTACAATCCATTGATAAATGTTATCTTCATTTTGGCATAGATATTGCTAACCTATAACTGCTACATCCACGTCTATCTCTTTCTTTACTATCTCGCCGAAAGGGAAGGAAGAGAGAGGGCAGGTTCTGTTTATATCCTCGCCGCTTTCTCTCCCACAGGGCAACTCGTCCTCCTCGCTACAGTAAGCCGACTCGCAACCACTCCTGCACGTCCCATTGCTAGCTTCTTCCTCCATAAAAGTATTTTCTTAGGGAGAAATAAGCTCGTGCAGAACATGCTCTTGCTTTCCTCGAGCCATGTTTTATACACTAAGCAGTAAGCAGATAGTTCTGTATCCGGACGTTTACGCCAGACTACGGGAGAGTGCGGAGCTTATCAATAATTTACACTTTTAATTTATGCATTGCATGCCTTAATTTGCAGGACAACAGATGGGTGGATCTGCATAAGGAAAACAACAAAAGGATTCTAATCTTTCCCGCCTCCTCTCCCTCCCTCCCTCTCCATATTTGCTGCTTTTGAAAGAACTCCAAGTATGTTTATAGATGATTCTCTTTCTGCATAGCTGCACTGACAGCTATCATTATCCTCCAGTGCATGTTTACCTATTAGTATTGAATAAACCAGCACAGGTGTACTGTCACTATTAGCTGATTTTTATGCATCCTTTAGTACTATATAATAGCAATAATAGTAGCTAATAGTTGTAGTCTGTCTCTTCTTTTGTTTAAGTTGGAATTGGCCCAGTAGCCCAGACTGCATTTTAAGGTGCTAATCTGATAGCTACCACCTTCTATTCTTTTTCCTCATTTAGTGGCTGCCAGGGTCTGGAACCAGGTCCCAGGTGCAGCCTACTGGGGGACTCTCCCACCTCAAGCCTCAACCACTTCAGTTGGTCTGCAACCGCTGGAAAGATCCCGTGCATTTTCTACCCCACCTCAAATGTCCGAGTCTAAAAAAGCCGCACTGCCAATGTCTCGCTCCAGAAACTTCAGTCTCAATTTTTATGATTTAGCAGTCGATGATTCGCATGATGAGGAAGAGCTCAAGCGTTGGATTAAAGAAGACCCCAGCAGAGGAGCAATAAGAGTTTATCAACCAGGATCTACTTACTCTGAGCTCACACAATGCGACACTGAGACCCATGCTGAAGTCATAATGTCGAAATGTGTCACTAGCAATTTGTATGTTTATTATGCTGGGCACTCTTCCGAGCCTCTGGGATACGATGATTGCCCGTTAAAGATTCAAAATAAGTTTCTCAAATCCCTGGGCTATGATGACCCTGAGAGGATACAGTTTGAAGGGACAAGAGATGATCTGCTGTACATGTTCAAGTTTGTAGCTGGTAAGGATGACTCTCACACATGTATAGATATTGGTCTTTAAATCTGGTATTATTATATGTGCTAGCAAACCTATGTAGAATGTACTGTGGTTTTTACAACTGTTGATTTTAAGTTGAAGTATATGGATGTACATGTAGATATTAAATGTACCTTATTCTAGCAGGCCTATATGCCCTAACTTTGAGGGCAGTAACTAATATTAACTTTGTGGTTTTTATAACTCCTTGTATGATAAGTTAATGCTATTGCAGTATATTTTAGGGAAAAATAAAAATACCTATATCCGGGCAGCAGTGTGACATATGATATACATATCAGTTGCTTCAGTTTCATTTAATACTTTTGATTTATTACTGAGCACTAACTGCTAGAGCCCATACATTATGCTTCTCATTTTATTTTTTATATAATTTATTTCTCTCATTCTTCTTCCTTCTATCTCTCTCTCTTGTAGGCAGAGAAGAGAACAAAGCAGACGAGAGGGTTCAACTAACATGCACTGTCAAATTCAAAGAGTCCAGCCCGTTCAGTTTCTGGTCTAAGAGATTCTGTGTTCTGTGCGGCTGTCAGCTCCATGTCTTCTCGTCCAGCACTCCTAAAGGGAAACCCTCTCTCACTCTTGATCTTGCTGGTGGTAATGTCATTGAGTATGAGACAAAGAAGCACTTGTACTGCGTTCAGATCATGTCTTCTAAGAAGACAGTTTTCCTCTCTTTTGATAGTCGCTATGATCAGTCAGTCTGGCTTAAGAGAGCAGCAAAGGTTAGCAATAGAATAATAAATTTTAACTATACACATAGAAATAATTGCATGTTCTAATCATTTTATTAAATTTAAACAAAGATATTTAAATGCTATAACATTAACTTAGCCAAATTAAGCAATAGTGTGATAATTAATTTCATGAACATTTTTTGGTGCATTTTGTGGCTCTTTTATCTTAAATTACATATATCTACACCTTGCCCAGCTAAAGTGCAAAGAATTCTATTAGCTACTAATTTATGCCTTAAATCGATCAACAGAATACCACTATCTCTTTTAAATAATCATACTTTCATATACTTTTTTCCTATCATTATCTCTTTCTTTTTCTCTCTTTCCCCCTTTCTCTCTCCTCAGGTTGTCACTAAGCATCCATTAGAAGCTGATCTCTCTCGCTGTAGCCTTAACCGACTACCAAAATACCTCTTCCTCAATAAGAATCTTGCTGCTCTTAATCTCTCTCACAATTTCATGCTTGAGCTGGTTGAAGATTCTTCGGTAGCATACCAACCCGAAGGCTGGATCAATGATATTTATCGCTTCTCAAATCTCAAGATCCTCTCCCTCAGTGACAATAATTTGGTTCACTTCCCAGTGTCTGTATGTAACATAGTGACACTATCAGAACTGGATCTCTCTTGCAACAAGATAAGAGTTATACCACAGGACATACAGAAGCTAAAAAAGTAAATTTCTTTATAGTGTGTAATCTTAATTTGATATCTTTTTCTCATACTCTCCCTGCCTTTCTCACTCTCTCCTCTCTCTCTCTCTCTCTCCCTCCCTCCCTCTCTCCCTCCTCTCTCTCTCCTCTCTCTCTCCCTCTCTCTTTCTCCCTTCCTCCCTATCTCCTCCTCTCTCCCTCTTACCTTTTCCTTCTTTTCCCTCTGTTTTTTAAAGGTTAGCTACTCTGCTGTTACATTCTAATCTCATATCCACACTACCTTATCATCTGAACAATCTTCAAAGACTAACAACACTTGTGATTGCATTCAACAGGTAAAGGAAGAGTATACACACGCAATCTATTCAATGCATGTATATGTACATGTATATAAAATTCAGTGCTGTGTAGAATTGGCTGTAGCAACTAGTATACATGTACATGTACATAGTACATAAGCCAATTCGTGTAGATAATATCAGTGAATTTTGAAGAGTTATTTGTTATATTTAGTTATGTAAATACATTTATGTAATAATTTTCAAGTTATTATTATGTGTGTGTGTTTGTGTTTTATTTTTAGGTTCAAGTCAGTCCCACACATTGTGAAAGAGTTGGAGTCATTGAGGATCTTAATAGCAGCAGGAAACAGCATAGTGTGAGTAGAACATAATGCATATATACATTGTTCCTCATGTAGATGGTCATACTGTATGAATAACATATTTTCAATATGTACATGTACTTTTGTATTAAAGTAAACAGGATTCAGTTTAGTCTCTTACAGTTTCCATAGCGATGTACATGTACATGTAAACAAAATATTTTCTATTAATAATGAAAAAAGGAGAAGAAATGTACATGTATGTATAAAAAGATGAATGTAGGGCAGATGGTTATAGTGTTTAGCTTATGAGCTGTGACTAAGAATTAATAGTATTTTTGTATTTTCCTGTTTTGTTTTGTCTTTAATTATTTTTGTAAATTCAGTGGTCAGCTATGCTACTGTGTCTACCATAAATACTTGTATTTATATTAAATAATAATAATAACAATAAACAATTTAGGAAAGGCAAACTTTTTGTAAATAATAAAATATACACTGCTTTAATAAAAAATTACAATAAATGACATAGTTGAGAATATTTAATTAGTGTACCATAAACAGTATTATTATGTACATAAATATTTAATATACTTATTAATTCATAATAATAATTATTAATTTAATTGTACAGTTCAATTCCAGAGGACATCAACAGGATTCAGACGCTACAAATATTAGATCTAAGAATGAACCACATATCAACAAACATACCCTCAACACTGCCTGAGCTGCTGATCTTCTTCACTCTTAACTTACGAGGAAATGAAATGACTGAGTTTGATATGAGACGAGCCAAGAACCTTCACGTTGTCAATTGCTCTGATAACCTCATCAAGACTCTCTCACTGCATAAAGGACGAGTGAGCATGATCAACGCTAGGAATAACTGTAAGTGAATAATGGGCTGTATATACTGTATAGCGGGAAAATTTGGAGGGAGTTAAATTTGGTAAATTGCTAAATTTTGGTGATTGGTAAATTATAATTTGGCAAATTTGTGGCCATGTACCATTGAGCATGCACATAATGGCTCAAATTGGCAAATTTTTATTTTGGCGATTGGCTATCAAATGCCAAATCTGCCAAATTTAACTCCCTCTAAAATTTCCTGCTATATGATAGTGGGTATAGTACTGTACACATAGTGGGTATATAGCTTGTTGGGAAGGAATAATTATTGTTATAGAAAGGATTACATTTTCTTTATCGTGTTTTAAGCTGCATTTCAGTTACATGTATGTGTATCATAGCATTTTTAGTTACATGTAAATACTGTACTTTTGTATTATAGCATTTAATAGTACATGTAGCTGTGCATGTACATGTACATAAAGTTTATTATCATTGTTATTTTCTTTTTATTTTCATTTTAAGGTATATCCAAGCTCACTGTTGCATCAACGTCGCTTAGTCTGACATCACTTGATGTGTCAAGGTGAGGGTATTATGGTGCAGAAAGTTTGAGTCTTTTATGATCATTATTTGAGACTTTGAGTCAATATTATTTAATACTAGTGACATTAGTTACATGTAAATGTACTTATGCTACATAAAACTAAAATTTTGAGCTGATTCTGATCAAATTTTAATTTAAAAAAATTTATTAAAGTTGCTCAAGAATTGGCCAAAGTCCCTGTAGGCCTGTACTATAGTGCCGTGATTTTGGACAAATTTCGTCAAAAATGAAAAGGAGAGAATTTTCAATTTTTATAACTTTCCTGATGCATATACATGTTTTTATGTTGCATAGGAAGTTTGAGCTAATTTTAATCAAATTTGAATTTTTTTACAAATTTTTTAAGTTGCTCCAAAATTGGGCCAAAGTCCCTGTACTATAGTACAGCGATTTTAGCCAAATTTTGCCAAAAATGAAAATGAAGAAATTTTAATTTTTATAATTTTTGCTGATGCACATACATGTTTTTATGTTGCATAGAAAGTTTAAGCTAATTCCGATCAAATTTGAATTTTTTACAAATTTTTAAAGTTGCTCTAAAATTGGAACAAAGTCCCTGTACTATAGTACAGCGATTTTAACCAAATTTTGCCAAAAATGAAAAGGAGACAATTCTTCATTTTTATAATTTTTCCTGATGCATATACATGCTTATGTGTTGTGTAGAAAGTTTGAACTGATTCCGATCAAATTCAGATTTTTTTATGAATTTTTAAAGTAGCTCAAAAATTGGAACAAAGTCCCTGTACTGTAATGCATAGTACATGATAGTTTGTTTGTACATGTACACTGCCTAGTATTGTCAGTGTATTTTTCATTGTCTATTATATTCTTCATGTATTTTCATTGTATAGAAATGATTTGTCAGTACTCCCGGAAGCACTTTCCAAGCTTGTGAATTTGGAGAAACTTGTTCTGAGTTACAACAGAATATCAGCCCTCCCAAAAAAGTAATAACACAAAATCTAATGGACTACTATACTGTACTTAGCTTCCATGAGTTTGTCATTAATCCATAATAGTTACAAATCAGTTAATGTTTGAGCTTAAATCATAAAGGTCCAGTTTTACTAAGCTATTATAATACCTTTAGTATTTCAATGTACATTAATATACGTGTACATGTACATTTTATCCAATACTTACATGCACTACTTAACATTGTAATGCACACAGATGTAATGCTTAAAATTACATGTACATGTACATGTAATGTGTTCTAGTAGCCTATAACTTCCTCTACCTCTTTTTATTGACAGTCTTATGTTGAGGCTCCAGAAGTTGAAGGTTCTTCAAGTTAGTAACAATGCTCTAGTCTCATTACCAGTCATTGGGGATAATTGTGTCGTTGAGTTACTTGACGTACACTCCAACAAACTTCATTTCTTACCTGAAAACCTCTTCACTCATTGCCCAAGGTAATGTCAATACACATGTACATGTACATTAGGTTGATCTTAAAATTTAATTAAGCTATACATGTACATATTACACTTAATGGGCACCTCCATTTAACGGACAGCACCTAGTGTACCAATTGCATTCCTTACTGTATAAAATAGCCTCCACATAAAGGACACCTCTGTATAACAGAGACACTTTCTTGATCCAAAGTGTCCATTATATAGAGGCTACAATACAACACGTACACAAATGTATGCTTTATTCCTAAAATTGCAATGTACATTATTTTAAATTCTATTCCATTATACATGGTATACATGTACAGTGTATGTACTGCAGCATAATTGTCTTGTTTTTTTTTTCATATATATACACACATATATACATGTACATTATTGTACATGCATTAGGTTGCTTCAGCTCAATGTTTCTAATAATCCGATAATGTCGATACCTTCTCCTTTGAAGAAGCAATCTCAGAGTAAGCCACACCCACTGGTGGAGCTAAGAGCTTGTAACTGCTCACTGACTGGAGGCAGCATCAAATCAATCATCAGGTGAGGGAGAGAATAACACACACACACACACACCATGGATCATGGGGTTTAAATGTATGGGTGACTGTGACACTCATGCATATACGTGTACATGTACTACACGTACATGTATTATTAGTATTAATCTTATTATACTATGTACCGTATGGAAGGAAATTTTGGAGGTAGTTAAATTTGGCGAATTTGGCGTTTTGATAGCCATTCGCCAAAATAAAAATTCACCATTTTGAGCCATTATGCGCATGCTCAATGGCACATGGCCACAAATTCGCCAAATTAAAATTTGCCAATCACCAAAATTTTAGCAATTTGCCAAAATTTAGTCACTCTAAAATTTCCTTCTGTATGGTATGTACATTGTACATGTATTAATAGGTATTTTATATTAAATATCTTGTGTTATTTTTTTAGTTTGAAGAAGCTCAAGGCGCTACACATTGCTTATAATTCAATCAATGAACTACCTCCAGAGTAAGTGCATGTATAATGTATAAGTATGCACATGTATAAGTATGTGTGTATAAGTACATGTATGTGTATTAGGGCTAAAACTTAATAAATACATTTTTAACTAATGATTCTATATGTCTTGATGTACATGCATACATCATGGCTCTTTTAAACAAATTAATGCCTAGTTCAGTCAATACTGTTACTAAAGAGAGAGAAAGAACAAAAACAAGAGAAGATTAACTATTTAATTCACTTTCTCCCACTATAGGTTATTCACTTCTCTCTCTGAGTTAGAGTATCTCAACATTTCGTCAAATAAACTTGAGACGATACAAGAACCTCCTCACTCCTGCCCTCGTCTGGTCTGCCTCTTATTGCACTCTAATAGTTTAAAGGAGATTCCTCCATTCCCTTTAATGCCAGCAGTGGAGACACTTGATTTATCATGTAATGAGCTACAAACAATGCCACAAGTAAGGATCATACACATGTACATTGTGTATACCTGGTACCGGTATGTGTGAACATTACTTTACTATCCTTATTGAGCATATTTTTGCCATTTTAGTGAGTAAATACATGTATAGAGTTGCAGTGTCCTTTTGCATTGTGTATTTGATATATTTGTATTGTTGCATTTGTGTATTTGATAAAGAATATTATACTGGTATTATTTTTTACGTTCTTTTTTTGTTTTTTTAGTTACAGAAGTTTCGCCCCCTCGAATTAGTGGATCTATCACACAATAAAAATATAGTCATTGATGTTAAAGACTTGGACCATCTGCGGTAAGAAACTAGTGATGAAAAGAGAGACAGAGGTAGAAGAGGGAGGGAAGGGAGAGGGAAATTGCTGCATTTTTTGTTTAAATCTAATAATAAGATGGTAAGCCAAGACCTTTAGTCGACAAATGGTTGGAGCCATTGAATTAAAGATGCCATAAAAATATCAAAAACTTTTTTAATAGATCTTGATTTGCTAAATCCACCAAAATTTCATTGTGCCAAATTCAACAGACTTTAATTATGCAGTTACAACTCATCTGTTAATTCAGTTGTTGTACTACACAGAACAATATAGCTGGAATAGTAGCACTGATAAATATTAAATTTTTATTATAATAAATGTTATTTACATGTATAACAGCTAAGTATAGGTTATACACCAAGGTAGTTTTTCTTTGGTATTTATGAACTGAGTGACGCAGTCGCGAGGTTAATCATAGATTTTATAACTACATAGCAAGCTGATGACGTCACATGGACAGACTTTGTAATGGTGGTAAAGCAATGGAAAGACTACACAGCTCTTTAAATCTCTCCAAACTTTCCTGATATACATGATCTGGCAGCCCTGAGTCATGCCCGCCCCGTCCGTCTGTCCCTCTGTCTGTCCTTGTACATACATCACCCCTATTTATGTGTAATACGGTACATGACATGCATTATACCAATGCAATTTTTAATTTTTCATTGCAAGTGGGAGTGGTCTAGAAATGGGCGTGAATCATAAATATTAGAGTAAATTTTCATTTACTCTAATATTTATGTGCGAATCCAGAAATTTGCATTTGATTTCAAGAGTAGTTGATTAAAATAAAATGGTGGCCAACACTCTGGAAGAAATTGGGTTTTCTAGCAGCAAGATATTGCAGACACAAACTCCCAAAGACTGCTCCAGCATCTAGAAAAGGTTTTAGATTCAATTAAGAAGTTATGAAGCTCATCATTATTGATAAAATTGCCATAGCAAGATCTAAAGTTAAGCTAAGTAAAACAGTTTTACAGACATTTTAAGCAAAAACTCGGGCAAGAAGTGTGTATGTTAAACTAAGAAACTAAAAGTTGCTTAAAATATTCATGCATCTAAAACAGGCTAGGCAAGTAAAGAATCAACCAAGCTTGACAAATGGACTAATAATATAGATCATATGCATAGAGCGTCAATTAATTTAATGAGCTAGTTTTATATATTTTTACGAGCTAGGTTAATATGACAAATAATTGACCTCCAATACTGCAATGTCATCCGTCAATTGCAAGGTGGCAAGGTACATGTAGAACAATCAATAATAATATTCATTGTTATTGGTGTGTTCCAGTAACTATTTTCATGAGGTCCTATAAACCACACACATCCGGTATACAGCTAACAGCTGCATTTACTTAAGAATAGATCTACCCATAAAATAGATTGTACATTGTATTTGGCAATCTTTGCCAGGATAATCAATTATTAATGAACCTAAAAGCAAGTAACCAGAATGGTAAATTGCAACTAAGAATGGTAAAGTAATAATGGATGCAGAAAAAACTAAAAACCAAAATTAGTGGCCAGAATTAGCTCAAACCATCTTTCTATATAGCATAAGAACTTATAAAAGGTGCATCAGAACCAATGTTTCGATTATGCATGCACAACCTCCGACCATCCATTTTGTAGCACACATGATGATCCCATGTCCATAAAAGGTAGCTAATTGGTAACTTATAAAAATTGTTACAAATAATAATTATTATGTACTACATGCAGCAGCAGCTATTTAATAAATCTAAAATTAATTTAGCAGAAATACAGAGTACCTTACGTGCTCTTGGTACTAGTAACAATTTTTTATTAGTTAAAATTACTGGATACTGTTCTTCGTATTGGAAACGAATGTGTACTAGCAGTAGCTCCCTCTACTTTGCCCATTCTCATTCCAGTGCTACCTCTGTTAGATCTAATAGTTGGATCAGCTTCCCATTCTAATAATAACTCAGCCACTTTATAATGTCCATTGTCATTAGCAATTATAAAAGTGGTGATACCATCTTTGGTTTGAACATTAAGATCAACTTGTTCTTTCAGCAACAGTTTAGCTATTTGAGTGTGGCCATTTTGACAAGCCAGCATAAGAGCATTCACTCCATCTTTCTTTTGAACATTAGGATCAACTTGTTCCTTCAGCAACAGTTCAACTATTTGAGTATGACCATTTTGACAAGCCAACATAAAAGCATTCACCCCACTATTTCCTTGAACATTAAGATAAACTTGTTTCTTCAGCAACAGTTCAACTGTTTGAGTGTGACCATTTTGACAAGCCAACATAAAAGCATTCCAGCCATCTTTCTTTTGAACATTAGGATCAACTTGTTTCTTCAGCAACAGTTCAACTATTTGAGTGTGTCCATTTTGACAAGCCAACATAATAGCATTCCAACCATCTTCTCGTTGATATTTATAATCAGCTCCTTTACTAATCAATAGTTCAACAACCTTGTAGCTACCATGATCACTAGCAATCATTACAGCATTTGACCCATTCAATTTTTTCAGGTGAGGATTAGCATTAGCTTGTAGTAACATGTGAATGATTGAAATGCGATTATATTCACTTGCTATCATTAGTGCAGTCCATCCTTTATTGTCCTGAAAATTAACATTAGCTCCAGCAGACAGTAAACTGTGTACAATGTCCTCATGTCCTCTTTCACAAGCTAACATTAGTGCTGTCTTGCTTTCTTCATTAGTATGATCAATATTAACAGTTTCTAGTTGAAGAAGAAACTCTACTGCTTCATTATTACCAGCTGTGACTGCTTCAAGGAGAGCTAGTTCAAAGGTGAAGTTCATATTCTCATCTTCTTGAAGGACAGGATGATCATTAATGTATAAACTAAATATACAATGAGACGCATAAACTGTAACTTTCTTCCAGTATATTCTATTAGACTATCAGCTGTAGAATCAAGTACAGAATATTTGATGATAATGCATCCAGAAGTTATTGTAATATATTTCATTATTGACTGCTGGTGTCCAACAGGAAGTAAGTTATGAATCAATAGAGAGAGTATATTGATATCACTACGATGCCATTGATTATGAAGCTTCATTAAAATCCTTGGCATATTTGATGTATCTGGTAAATGTTCTTTATATATTGTTTGTAATGATTTATGAAGATGCTTCACCTGAGCTGAAAGTTGGAGTTCATCAGCTCTTTTCTTATACTCTTTTAATTCACTGACAATGCTTAAATTATCATCACCACTTTTGAAATCTTGTAGAAACTTTTCGCTCATGTCCACTATCAGGCAGCAGTCAACAAAATCATAGTACGGATGAATAATATTGAAAGTTTCATCTAATGATGCATTTGTTAGTTTATCACTCCAGTTCATGTATGCCTCAATCCATCTTGTCAAGTTAATGAGTAGCTTAGGATCTGAGGCTTCCTTCTCATCAAATGCTGTCCGTACCTTTAGCATTAAATCAGCAAATGAAATTTTGAGCTCTATTAGTAAATACAAAACTTCTTCTTCACCTTCTTTTGTGGTAAACATTATCTCCTCTCTTTGTGTAGCAACTGCATTACTAACATTAGGTACTGAAGGATTTTCCTTGATATTTTGTGCAAGAGTACGTGTTTTTTTTGTCAGTACAGTAATACTATCATCAATACCTAGTGCATTGAGATGATATAAAAAGTACATAATATTGATAATATTGATTACTGGTAATTATAAAATTATGCTGACAAAAATCCTGGTTGCCAAAATTAGCCATGGCTATATTATGGCACACACACACATACATTATAGCAAGGCTACAAAAGTTGTGGCAGCCATATTGTTTTGGGGTGAATCCTACTTTGTAACACTACCATGTTACTGATAGTATAAACACATCTAATTTACACAAATAGTACAATGAACATAGGTAAGTACATTACTATAAATTAAAATACCACTTATATTAGTAACTGATCATGAACTGGCAGTAGTACATGCTTGTCATTATAGCCATAAACTAAATATCAATAGTAAAGCTGAACTCTTGAGCAATTTCAGGACTATACAAAGTTATACTTGAAAATGCTTATTATCTATACCTTCAGTTTTAAGTATATCAAAACTGATATTAGCTGGTGATGGTAGTACAGTATGTGAACTGACATTATCAGGTATAGACTGACCTAATGTATTGAGATATAATGACTATATTGATCACTGATAATGTACACACACACACTCACCTAACTGGTGTAATATAGAGGTAGCAATATCTGTTAGTGTATGATGTTGTTGGTTTATTAATACATGACATATATCAATAAGATACTGCTTTGGATTAAGAGATGCTTCCAGTGTTGCTTGTAGTGTAATGAGTAGTTTCCCAGTTTTCTTTGAATCATTCTCTCCTGTCAATGAGTACATGTCTCCTTTAGTATCCAGTGGTATCAGTCCTTCAGCATACAGTGCATCAGTTACTCTGTAAAGGTTAGTAGTAATAGCATCAGTGAGCTTAACAGAATGAGTCCTTAATATATCCTTTGGATTGCCTGCAGTAGTGTATCAGTTAATGAGTGTTGTATTAAGTGTATGTTTACCTGTTATAGGACCAGGATTGAGTTCAACATCTCCTGATAAGAGGAGGAGCATACGTAGAAAAACAATCAAATAGAGGTCATTTGTATCAGTAACAGCAACACTAGTGGTACATTGTACTTGGTAGCAGTTACCTAATAATAAAATACCAGTAAATATACAAGTACAAAATTGAAATTGTTGTTCATCTGTTGGAGGAATCATGAAGATGTGTCTTAATAAAGAGAGAGAGACAGAGAGGAGGAGGAGGAAAGCAATAAGAGACAGAGCTGCTGGCAGTTTAGATGCCTTCTCTCCTGATGTAGATCTAGTACTGCCTGATGTGCTGTCTACTGCAGCTTTGAATGAGTGAGAGTGGCAGCCATTAGCTGGTCTACTGGAGGCAGCTTGACAGTAGTTCCACAGTCCAATACTTGCTCTCCATTGAGAGACATCAATCATCTTGTACAGTATAGTATGGAGGACAATGAGAGAATTAGGTTTATAACTTAACTGAATTTGAAAGTAGTGAGTAAGGAATTTTAAGAAGTTATATAGAACTTATCAGTCATTCAATATATCCTTTCTAAAGTTAATACCCTCCACAAGCTTGACAAAAGAGCAAGATTTTGCAGTAGCAGGTCAGAGCAAGGTCACCAGTATAAAGGATGGGTGTATCAGTGTATGTGTGTGGTATATAGGACCTCATGAAAATAGTTACTGGAACACACTGATAACACTGAATATCATTATTGATTGTTTGATATTATAATAATATTTATTATACAAAATAGACAATATCTAATCAACTAACAGTGCATTTGTACTTCCGGTTAAGCTATAGGTTACAATATACATAGCTCTACCTGGTATTGCATCTGTTCAACCGGAAGTGATGTACTGTATTACTAGAAAATCAAATAGATTTAACAAATCTATATTAATCCCAAATATTTTTGTGTTTTTTATCTTTATTTTCCCCCTTTCTCGTTCAAATAAAGTTGTCATTGCATATACATGTACGTTATACACAGTACTTTCTCATTTGACTCACCACACTTGTAATATGATAATGCATGCTGGATACCAACAAAAAGTTTGCTATACAAAATACCCATTAACTTGTGTATTGACAATTAATTAATGACTAGGTCTACTTTTGCTTACTAGCTTCCCAGAAAATAAATATGGCCCATATTTTTAATATTTTTTAGCTTATATTAGCTAAAAAGATACTGAGGGAGAGGGGAAATAATGAAGGGTGTATCTAATGTTTTTTCATTACAGATATCTCCAGCATTTTGGTCTAGAGGGTACTGGTCCTGTTGGTATTGAAGTAAAGAAAGTGCTAGGAGACTGTGTTGAGATAGACAACAAATCATCAGACCAGTACTGGTCCCATGGGTCTGCTTTCACTAGAGGAACCAACTTAAATAAAACTGGAGACAACTGCATGCAACAAGTGAGGAAACAGTTTTAATCTGACATGTGATTAATTAATTACATGATGTTTGAAACCAGAGAAGCACTGCTACTGGTTAGAGTACCATGTGGTGGTGTAATACCACGCCTTTTATTATTAATACCGTATAGCGGGAAATTTCAAAGATAACAAATTTCGTGAATTTCGTGGATTTTTTCATGACTCGTGAAATTAAATTCCTTGAAAATCAATTTAATACGGTACAAGATGGCAGGTTAATGGAAATTCGCGAAAATTAATTCCGCAAACTTCCGGATATGGGTCATTTGAGAAATTTATTATCCTTGAAAAAAACCTGCTATACGGTAATTTGATCACACCTACATGTACATGTATTTGATTGCTGCTAAGCCTGCTACATGTACATAATTTCTGTAGACAGTAGTATAGCAAGTAAATATATGTACCTATTTTTTGACTATGAACATTTTTTAAATGCTATACTATTTTTGGTTAATTAAATTGAAGTGATGCGTAAATTACTGATGTCATTACTCATTAAAGAAAGCATACACTTTTACTGCAGTGGACTTAAGTTATTAAATGCATAATTTTATTATTTTTATAGATAAAGTTTCCATCCTTAAATGACAAGAGAGAAAGTGATGGACTCTTTGCTATGATTGATGGAGGAAAATCAAGTGATGCCTCAAGCAAAATCAAAAAGAAAATGGCTACCATAGTCTACTCCGAAATGCTGGCTAGTGAAGAGAGACACAAAGATAAGGAGCTGCTGTACTTGGAGCATTCATTCCTTACTATGCACAGGCAAGTGTTCTATGTAATTATAAATTGATAGTTTGACATACAAAATTATTGTATTACTTCAGTTCTTAAAGTGAGTCTTGGAGCACTATTATACTTTTTAATAATTTTTTCTGAAAATGCTAATAAATGTATTCAGTATCGAGCTCAGGTATTTTTTTTAAATGGTCATAACTTGAAAAATTGAAGTCGGAATCAGCTCAAACTTTCTACACAGCATAAGTACATCAATATGTATCAGATAATGTAATAAAAATTTGGGGTGATTTTGGAGCCATTTTTCCAAAAAAACCATGGGCTATGGCACGTGTCAAAATGGCGGAAGAAGCTTGTTGTCCTTGTGGGAAGCAGAGTCGCTGTTTGAGGTGTCCTTGTACTAAGAATGATCGTGTCTGTCATGGTTGTATTCCTTCTTCGATGAGGACTTGTAGTAATGTAGCGAAGAAGCCTTCTGGCAGCCGTGTACCTGATGATACTCGTCGCGTGGAGTCTCCCCCGGGCCCTTCTCAGTGTGTGGACTCACTAGAAGTGTCTAGCCAAACTGTTTTTAGTTATGAGGATGATGATGATGACTTTATACCTAGTCTCTCGTCTTC
>NW_003546924.1:0-1277 GCF_000090795.2 Amphimedon queenslandica
GCTATCAATTCTTCATTGTTCTCAGTTCATGTTCTTGACCTTACAAGTTACAAGTCACTCACTTGAGTCAGCAAGAATGCAAGAGAAGTCTCTACTACTTTCCAAATACAGCAAGGAAGATTAAGAAGGCAGATATGCCACAGTTGTGAGCTTGTAAAGCCTCCACAACTACTGACTAACCTATGACTGCAGTTACTGTCTCTGGCTTCCAACACAACTTTTTTGCTGCAGAATGTGATAAACTGATAAAGAAAATTTGTATTTCCAAGCATGATAACTTCATTACAAACTTACAAACTACTGTATTTACTCATGTACATGTACAGTAAGTAATGTAGCTCTATACCATATAACCTTAAAAATATAGCGTGGCTAGGGGGCTGAGCCCCTTAATGTTTTACATTCGTCTAGTAACTGAAATCAGCTGACAGCTGTCAAGTTCATCAGATCAGGCATCTATAATTGGGCGAGGCCCACTAAGATGAGTAGAGTTGGTTTGTTTGTCTGTCTGTACACGTACGTATTCCGTATGTCCTCTATATATCCGCACATGCCTAGCAATGCAATAGATTCTAAATTTCAATATTTCATTGAAAGTGGGAGTGGCGGAAAGAAAATAAAATGGCGATCAGCACACGGGAATCAGAAGTCATGATTTTCCTACTTCCTAGCAACAAGATAAGGCAAAAACACCGTCCAAAGACTTCTCCAACTGCTTGAAAAGGTTACAGGTGCAATTAAGTAACTATGAAACTCCTTTTTGTTGAGATAAACTGTGAAAATCAAACAAATGTCACCTTTGTCACTGACTGCACTAAACTGGCCAGCCTTTTTATATCTTATGGCTATTTTAAAGTCAATGTAGCAAGGCTTAAAGTAAAAAAACAAGTCAGGAGTTTTCTAGCAGCAACATAAGGTTGAGATTCTGCTTTTTTCCAGCTAATAATCTACGAGGCTGAGCCGCTGAGCCCTTTAATGTTTTACATTGTCGGATATTATAGACTACGTAACCGGGATTGGAAACTAGGTCACGTGATCCATTCAAACCAGTACAAACCGGCTGACACAGGGTCCGTGACGTGATTGGATTTTGGTGGGTGTGGTCAAAAAATGGCTACTCATCGACGACATTCAAAGGAAGACTGTATTTAAACCAATGTTGATTTTTTGTTATTTTAATAATATTTCAATACTTTAGTGTTTGTGTAACATAACTATAATGAAAAAAATAATAATACCATTGTTATTTTGCAAATATACTGTGATATTGTTCAAAT
>NW_003546924.1:1810-11678 GCF_000090795.2 Amphimedon queenslandica
CACGGACGTTGTCCACCAGGGAATCCTAGTTTCCAATCCCGGTTACGTAGTCTATAATATCTATGGTATTATTTATTACATAGATATTAGAGTAAATGAAAGGGATTGGAAACGGAAGCGTGGGCGTAGCCCAACCTCCATTCATTTGTATTGCTGCTAGGCTGACAGAGGCTCGTTGAAATTTTTTGTCACAATTTACCCGGGCCTTGATTTTCTTTCTTTTAGGAGCAATATCTCGCAAACAAGTGTTCCTATGCAAGTGAAATTAATGCATCAAGAAGCCTAATGTTTCCTCTTTATAATTCTGTTTTCTATTGTATAGATAATTTTACCATGTTAATGTTATGGCACTTTTAAAACCATAAAATGTATTTTTGTCATTATAATCCCTTTTTTGAAAACAAGCTAGAGTAAAATGCAATATCTTTATAATCATATGAAAGAGTTTCCATTTGCATATGGAATGATACTAGTTAAGGTTAGAATTCATGAAACATGAGTTTGTTACTACAGAAAAAGGGCGAAAAGTGAAAAAATTTTGTTGTACCTATAACTCGTTGCAAAATAACGTTGTAGAAGTAAAAACCTTGCTGCAGGTAGTCCAACACTTTCTATATGGAACGGTAGGTATATCATAAGTAAGCGTCCTCTTGGATCTCCACAAATATCCTTCAAAGTCCTTGCAGTCCAGCCTCACTAATGGAGGAGATGGGAAATCAACCAGGTATTGGGCCGGTAACCAATAGCAACATCAACCAGCCTACGCCCCCGTTTCCAATCCCTTTCATTTACTCTAATATCTATGTTTATTATAATCACGAACACCACGCCCACTTTCTTAGTGTCTTCAATCGTCAGCTCACAGGCCGGGCCACTGCAGACTGCACAGTTCAATATGCCTCAAGAGAAGTGCAAAATCTGCGGCCAGCTTGAAGAAAAATGCGAGTGTTTCTCCCAAGAAAAATGTGGAAGTTGCAAAAAAAAGGAATCCGAGAAGGACGGGGCGCTAGGGGTGGTGGCACCAGTTGAACTATCCGCCACGGTTATAGGGCCGGGCCGAGGGCAGTGGTTCTCCGGCTTCTCATTTAAAACCGTGATCCTAAAGTGCAGGAAGTGTGACTGGCACGATGAAAAAGGTAAAACTGGCAATGTATTGTGGAAGAGCATACAGTGGATAAATTGTGAAAGTTGCAGAAAGAGGGAAGCCGAAGCAGTGAAACTTAAAGCATTGGAGGAAAAAGACGAACAAATTTCTTATGAAGAAAAGAAATTAAATGATCAACTGAAGCAGAGGAGACTGGCATTTGAAGAACACTTGAAAAAAGATGAACCGCCAGATGACATGATTGCTTTATTAACGCCACAACCAATGGCGGGCTGTCAAATGCATATTCAGAAAAAAGCCGCTACTAATGTCAAGAGTTTCAATGATTGTGAACAGCCTAATGGGCCTAATCAACCCATGGCCTCAAGCTTAGATGAAAAGAGAGTTCATGGGGATATCTCTACTAAAATCGAAAACAGTCCATTTCAAAATTTAGGAAGCAATGGCAATGACATGATGCCACAGCAGGGTCATCTGAATTCTGATTTAAACCATGAGACTCCAAGCCAAAATCTGCAGCATGAGGCTGAAAATGAGCATTTGAAGGCTGCAGAAGAGCAAATCAAATTAAGGGAACAGTTGCTAGAGAAGAAAGGACATGAAGCAGCAATAGAAGAAGAAAAGATGCAATCTAGGTACAATGATGAACAAGAAGAAAAAACGGTTCGTAGATTGATAGAGCTGAATGAAGTCAAGATTCAAAAGTTTATGGAACTTAATACGCTCAGAAAAAAGCATGCACAATAAGAAAACATATAGCTAAAAAATATCTTTTATTTTAAAACTATAAATGTAAAAATAACAGCATTCGTGTATATATAGTTATATCTCTCATGAATTGGAATCAGATTCAGAGTGGGTTTCCTCAGTTTCTTTGATCATAAGGCGGTCCATTAAAGATTCACTCAGTGAATCAAGCTTTAAAGCTGTAACAGGTAGCAATAATGATCGCACATCTTCTGCACTGACTTCTTGTCCATTTTGAAGCATTTGTTGTACAATCTTTGCTCTATTGTTTTCTGCTTTCTGAATAAGTTTCATCCTTTCTGATTCTACTTTGGTTACAGCACTTGCAACAGATTTTATTTGTTCTTTTTTTATCTCTGCAGATGTATTAATTTTTTGCATCTCTTTTTGGTGAGCTAATTCAGCCTTTTTGTCATCAATTTTCTGCTTCTCATTTAACTCCCATCTCCTATGTTCCAATTCTTTGTCTAGTTTATGTTCTTTAAAAGTCATGTCTCTGTCTTTCAATGCCAGTTCCTTCTCCTTCTCTGCATCCATTTCCTCCTTTCTGCATAATCTACATTTTCCTATCGACTGTGCAGACTTAAACCATCCACTTTCTCCTTCAATTCGACCACAGTTCAAGCACTTCACTTGAGGCATACCAGAGTATTAATTCTACGACTACGCATACGTGATAAGGTACGTAACGCCGTATAAACGTACGTCGAGCCATAAAAGTGACCAATCAAAATGCTAAATTATGTTGTTTACTGTCTCGTCCCTAAAAGTCCATTTGCATTCACCTGAGCCCAGGAAGTGATTACAGACCCCACCCAGTAATTAACACAATGCAATAATATTGAGAAAAGTATGGCTGTACTTTCTGCATGGGTTATACAACCAACTTGGAGCTAAAGAGCTACAGCTGCTTCTTAAGTATCACAATAGATGCGGCAAAAGGAGAGGAATGCACTGGTATGCTTATTTTTACAGTAGAACTTGTAAGTCAAAAGTTATAGCAAGAAAATGAGGGCTCAGGTGAACACAAATGGACTTTAGTCTCGCGGGCCGACTACTGGTTGGGGCCCGCGCCCGTGAGACTACTCGTCCCACCCCTTCTAGCTATTATTAAAATTACAAGCATAATGAAAGCCACAATTATTTAAAACGTGCATAACAATTTTTCCCATAATCGATCCTAGAATGCATCGCAAAGTAAAACTATAAAAACCAGTCATCAATGGCAGCCAGTTTTATAGTTAGAAGCCTGAGAAACTAAGCAGAGAGAGTACCCGTAGCTGTATGGCATAAAATAAACTATGCCAAAAATATATGGCATAAAAGTACAAGGTATAACTAATGGCCAGTTAACCCTAAAATGAGGAAGAGAAGAGTTTATGCATTTGCAGCATAACAATTTAAATGAGATAGCGAGAGAGGAAATACTGCAGGCTGAAAAAAGTGACTGATGAAGCTTGTTTACTGAAATGAGTGCATCCAAAAATAGTGATATACATGTATTAATGATTTATTGTCAGATGTTGGTAAATGGTGTGAAGCACTTCTGTACACTAAAGTTTGTGGCCAAAAATTTCTGCAAATGTTGAGGAAATACTTTTCTATCAGGCCATGGCCATGGCAGGCTACAGAAAACTATATGTGCTTGTTTAAACTACTCAATAGCAGACTACCTTATATGGCTGGCTTAGCAGCAGTGATGTGTGATAGACTTTGACTATGCCTACATGTATGCCATGTACTTCAGTCATCAAAATGGTCACTTGAGTTGCTATGAGCTCGTGCATTCCTGCATTTAATCTATTATTGATAAGAGAGAGGCTGATGAGGGAAAAGAGGGAGATGTACACAATATCAGTTTGTTTAAACTTATAATGAAAGGTCAAAAACAACAAAATTTACAATGTCTCTACACCTTGTGTACTATTTATGTTCTTAAAATTGTTGAAATTTTTTGTCTTGTTCATTATTGTCGTTCTTTCTTGTGTATATTCATTTCTTCTTTCTAACCTGGTTCGGGTTCCTATGCCAAGCCCCTCCCACTCGACCACGCCCTCCTCCGGCACGAAACGCTATCTGTGCTCCACGACTAGTAACGTCATTAAAAGAAAACGGAAATGATTGACTGATGTAATCTGGGTCTAGTGGGTGTGGTTTGTTCCGAGAACGAGGAAGACAAAATGTGAGTCTTTGGGCCAGAGAAAGGAGGAGCTGATCAGGTCTACGACCACCTTTAGGTAATGGTAAGGAGTACTAGAGGGAGAGAGAGAGAGAGGAAGGGAGAGAGGAAGGGAGGGAAGGAGAAATGACTAATACTACTTACATTATTCATTGAACATACATGTACAATAATACTAACAATAATCATAGGCCACCCAAGAGAGTCAGAAAGCATATTCAGTGTTTATACACTTCAGCAATTCTGGGAATAGTACCCACATAAAATATTCATGAGGTTGTTGACACTGAACAAACAAATCATTATTTAGCATGTACATGAAACAAATAATCATTAGGTAGCGAGTGCCAGATCATAAAGCAACAAAGCAGTGTCACTTGAAATAACATAAAAACTTGTTGATCAACAAAACATTAACTAGGGCTTTGCCTCCTCACTATGCCGTGAAGTACATGTCCACTGTACATGCAAACAAACATATTGCATGTATACTAAATAATACACACAAAACCTCAATAATGTACATAGTGACCTTTACACTCCATGTGGCATGTCATGCAAAGGCTAGTATAAAATTATGTACACTATGTACATGTAGTACAGAAAGTACTGTGTAATAGAATAAGGGAAAAAGTGCCACATACTGTATGTACATGTATACTATATAATATGGAATATGCATACATGTACATGAACAAACAGTACAGTATACTGCATATTGGTTTATTTCAAATTTTCAATGCATTAATAATTTCGGAAAAAGCATCGAAATATACGTAGCTTCTCTTAATAACAGACACCTCATAAAGTCATAATGGAAATAGCACTAAGTGTATAAAAAACCTTAACATAAAGGACACCTATGTGATCTGTATAACTTCTTTTGAATAAAAACTTTATGCAATCTCCATTATTCAAAAGTTCCACCATAATGTACAAGTACCTTGTATTAATGACTTACTCTGAGTCCTTTATCACTGAACTGTTTATCACTGAGTGATGAATAATGAATGAGGCCATCTTTACCAACATCAGCTAGCACTTTAATCATTGACTTGTTGCCACAGTTAGGACAAAACAACAGACCACTTTTAAAATAAACCCTATTAATAATAATAAGTATAGGTTTATTAGGTTATACACCGAGGTAGAGGTTTCTATGGTATTTATTAACTGAGCGACGCAGTCGCGAGGTTAATAAATACCATAGAAACCGATACCACAACCTACATGTAGGTTAATATGAAAAATAATTGACCTCCAATACTGCAATTTGATTGGTCAATTGCATTTTGGCATGGTAGAATAACAATAATAACAAAAATAATAGTAATAGTAATAATAATAACAATTGTGTTTGTTTCTTAACAAAAATACTAATTATTATCATTACACTGGTTGGTGGGTGCTTTATTATAAAGTTGAGATTTTCCCATTAACTACATGAAGGATTGAATATATGTACAGTTGAATAATAGGAAAACATTCAACCCCAAAATACAGTCTCATAAGTACATGCGCACTAAGTATGGAATAAATATATAATTGTATGTTTACCTTTTCTTGGCTTACTTGAAGCAGGCCTTGCATTGTTGAGCGTAGGTTCTTATTCTCTTGATTAACATTCCATCAATGGAGACAACATTAAGACCAATCCTGTAATAGGACATTCTGAGAGAGAGAGAGAGAGGGGGGGGGGAATGAAGAAAAAATAGAGGGAGAGAGGGAAAAGAAATACAAGTACATGTACATGTTTATGTGGGAAGAATAAGAAATTGATAGTAGTCATAATAAAAATAATGACCATTAAAATGCCAAATTCACAAAATTTAATTCCTTCCAAAATTTCCTACTATACAGTATATAAATTCATTACAGATGTAGGTGCTGTACATGAATATTTTTACACCAAATGTATACATGAATACATAAACCAAATGTACATGTACATGTATGCTAATAATACTGCATTGAGTAAGCCCCTCTAATAAACCACAGTAATTAATACATGCACACTGTACTAGTGAATATTACCTGCATAGCATAGTCAGTGGTCATACAGCCAACAGATATCTCATCAATAGTCTCCTCCATCAATCCACCAATACCATCACAAACTGACTGATAATTATCAGGAGTAATCCAACTATCATCATCATCCTCTCCCTCTCCTCTTTCCTCCTCCTCCTCTTCTTCTATTTGCTCCTCAAGACTGTCATTAGTTAGTGCTGTATCTTTATCTCCATCTATAAATATGTACATGTGCATCATTATGAGTGTGTGTGTAGATTAGAATATGAAAAAGGCAATTTATTTTAAGCATCATTTGAGGTGATTTTGGGGCCAGTTTTTGGAAAAAAAACCATAGGCTATAGCCTTGGGTATCTTTCAGACTTTTGGCAATTTCTTAAAATGGCTGTAACTTCAAAAATTGAAGCTGGAATCAGTTCAAACTTTCTACATAGCATAAGGACATCAATATGTATCAGAAAATGTAATAAAAATTTGGGATGATTTCCGAGCCATTCTTCCAAAAACCATGGGCTATAGCCCTGGGTATTTTTTCAAAAATTGGCCATTTAAAAAAAACGGCCATAACTCGAAAAATTGAAGTCGGAATCGGCTCAAACTTTCTACACAGCATAAGGACATCAATAAGTATCAGAAAATGTAATAAAAATTTGGGGTGATTTCCGAGCCATTTTTTGGAAAAAACCATGGGCTATAGCCTTGCATATTTTTCAAAAATTTGCCATTTTAAAAAATGGTCATAACTCAAAAAATTTCTACTCTTTTTTAAATAAAATTTTTGAGGGCTCTGTTCCCTTTTCACTGGGCTATAGCCTTGGGTATTTTTCAAAAATTAGCCATTTTTAAAAACGGCCATAACTCAAAAAATTGAAGTTAGAATCAGCTCAAACTTTCTACATAGCATAAGGACATCAATATGTATCAGAAAATGTAATAAAAATTAGGGGTGATTTCGGAGCCATTTTTTGAAAAAAACCATGGGCTATAGCCTTGGGCAATTTTCAGAATTTTGGCATTTTCTTAAAATGGCTGTAACTTTGAAAATTGAGGTCTGAATCAACTCAAACTTTCTACAGAGCATAATATGAAGATACTATTAGTCAATGGGAATAGATATAGTACAGTCTTTACCTTGTTCTCTTTCTTTCCTCCTTTTAAGTGTTTTGTTCAGTTGATGTGTCATCACATTCTTTATTAATATCAACATCATTGAGGGAGTCACTCAATGTTGCTTCATTCTACAATAATAAATAAAATTAATAAATAAAATAAATAAATAAATAAAGAACAACAATCTGGGGGTAATTTCAGAGCCATTTTCAGAAAAAACCATGGACAATATATAGTCTTTGCTTTTTACCAAAAACCTGCTACTTTTAAAAAATGGTCACAACTCAAAAGAAAATGTAAAATAAAATGTTTTAGAATCACATTTTAAGCTACACATTGTACATGTACATGTGTAAGTATTTGAGTGACAAGTAGATCAGAAGAATTGAGAACGAGAGCACTAAAGTGCATACCCTCGCCACAGTCTGTGTGTAACAATTTTAATAAATTAAGAGAAAAATAATTAGTGAAAGTTTTGACACAGAAAAGAAGCTTCAGCATGTAAAAACTTAGTGAATGTTTTGAGACAGTGATTTTTTTTGTTTTTTAGCCAGAGAAGAAGCTCCAGCATGCTTGCTGCACTGCTGCAGCAATGTAAAGGTGTGGCTACAATGAAGGTGTGGCCATAGATAGTAGAGTAAATGAAAGGGATAGGAAACTTCCGTTCCCGGGAAATCAAGCTATTTACCCTAGAAAGCGGAGGAATCCGGATACTAGTATACTCTAGCTGTTATTTTCCATCGCCACAATGGGCGACTAGCCTGACTAGGCCTTAATTCGTCCCTTGTAATAGCAAAAGTATGCTTCACAAAGACAAGATAATGGGCGGAAGACCCAGAATAACTCATCTAGATTCTGTATCTGAAGTCTCTTTAGTCATTACTCGTTCAAGCAGTGAGATAATGGTACCCAACTAAATACGGAAAGTTTACTTGTTTTTGAGCATAAAATGTCGAGAAAACAAGCTTTTGGAATTATTAAAGTTGGAAGACCTAAAGAAAAGAATTCTTTAATAGGGGCTTGCTTTAAATCTTTCCTTTATAATATTGCTTTTGAGATAATGGGGACCAAAGAGCAAACTAGTACTTTTTTAACTTTTAATCGCTAATAAATGCAATAGAAGAGCGTAAATCTTGCTATTTTTGGCTACAGCATGATAGTGGCATAACAGCTGATTTCTTTGAAGTATCATATGGCACTGCAATCACTACTATGCAAGTGCTATAGGTGAGAATCAGTGCTGCAGAGATGGAGAGAGCAAGTCTGGCCAGGGGTAACTAGCTTAAGTTGCTAGGCAACCTAATAATCTCAATGGAATAATCCACCCACGCAACGGAAGTTTCCTATCCCTTTCATTTACTCTATTATCTATGGTGTGGCTCAATCAAGCCATGCTCCACTCGCACACACAGTAATGGTGACACATGGCTCTAAGTGGTGAAGAAAGCTTTAGTTTTTCTTGACTTTTAAACAGTTTAGCATACATTTGTTAGGCTCTATTTGTTGCATACAAACGTCTATTGAGCCCCTGATGTTTAAAGACTCTGGCCGCTACTTCAGGAGAAGAGAGCCTCGTGTAAACTCACAAAAGTATGAATTTTTGGGCTACCATATCTTTAAAACGAAGATGATTAGAGCAATTCCTCTCATATTAATGAAAGATGAGGCTTTGCTTTATTGTTTTATCTGCCCAGTTGCTCTTTTGCTCACACTATGAAAAAGTTGTCGGGGAACCGACCTACGTTTGGCGACTTTGCCAGCTTCTTACTCCACGGAAAAGAAAAGTATAGCATTCCCAAGACGAAGAATAACTTTTTCTAGAGCCAGTGTTGATTATAAGACTCTCCAGGACTAGACAAGAAAGCAGTGTCAGCTCAAAAGTGGAGGCCAAGCGAACACACACACACACAGACAGGACGACTGCTTTACCCTCGCTTCCACACCTACGCGTGGGCTCGGGTAATAATTATTTCTTGTATAGTCTTACCTTCTGTGGCTTCTTTCCAGTGTAGAAACCAGCTGTAGAATAAGGTATCCTCTGAAAATAAAATAATAATAATAATAATAATAATAATAATAATAATAATAATAATAATAATAATGATTATTAATGAGACTAAATTTTATCAAGCAATTATAAATTTACATTGTATATTGACTGGTGGTTTTTATTTAATGAATTATTGATAGTTCCACATATATCAAAATGACTGGCTCTATAAGAAGTTCCTTAGCCTTCCATTACATGAACATTAATAAGTAATTACATATAAATTACAAGTTTAAAATTATACTGATATTTTTCAATTTCATTGTATTTATTCCCTTACTTGTTGTTCTTTGTTGGTTTGTATTGGGTCAGTTCTTAAATTGGTTCCTCTTTGAGGCCCTCTCTCCTTCTCCAGCTGGTAAGTGAGTGCAATCAGTCGAAGATCAACAGCTGATAGACTTTGATAATCACCAGTCTTCTTAGAGAAATCAGTTACTAGAAGAGAGGGAGGGAGGAGAGAAAGATAGAGAGAAAGAAAAAAGGCAATTTTAATAATAACATCACTCAATCATCAAGTAGACATTAATCAATGAACTTGTTAATCAAACACACGAACACAACATACTCTATAACATATGGCAATACTATAGTAATAATTTTAACAGTATTTACAAGTATACATACATGTACATGTACATGTATGTAG